>NC_056737.1:484928536-485053536 GCF_019279795.1 Protopterus annectens | reverse complement strand
TGGGGGGCACAGCCCCCCCACAATAGGAAGTTTGAGGTCCGTATGTTCGATATTATTCGCTCATATGATATAGACCCCATACATATACACACATATATGTATGTGCAAATAGAATGTAAGGCATAACATTGTTTGTTTCATTTAGCTATTTGTGGTTCCCAGATATTCACTGAAGTTAGTTTTTCAAAGCAGTTCCAAGTCTGTTATCAGCTCATAAATAGGTCACAAACTTTATATGTAAGTTTATCATTTTCTGCAGATATCAATCTCCACTAAAAATCCAGTTTCTTAATATTTCTTACATTAACTAAAAGTTTGACTAAGTATGTAAAAATTGTTCCATAATTCTCAGTTTGTGGTAAATTAAGCCTGAGTCAACTTGTTTGCATTTTAATTCTTCTGAAATTACTGCCATCATCCTTGGGTATGTGTTAAGTGTTTTTGATTTTGGGCATACTGGGTTAAACAACAGGTGCCAGCAGAGGTGAAAATGGCCCTATTCAACTTGATGAGTCACTAACTACATTGATTTCTGGCTTCACAGTAATTTTCATTTCACTGACTGGCTTGATAGTAATTTTCATTTTGTTGAATGAGAGATTTAAATGCTAAGCTGTTTAAGATGCGTTATCCATTTCACTGTATTTATTTGAGTGTGTCAACCAGTATAATTTATTCTTACATTCATTACAAAGTAATAACTTCAGGCATTGCCTAAGTGCATCCTGTGGAGAGACGAGGCTTGGCTTAATTGTTTGGAGGTGGGTATGCTTTTTAGGAATTGATATGTACAACTTTCTACAGAATTCCACTCAGTTTTGAGCTTACAGTCACGATGGAAGGTTGGAAGAGAGGTTAGTGAGGCTTTTTTCACAAATTGCTACTTGATTAAGAATTTTACTTTTTGTGGCTGGTGACAGTGGGATTATAGATTACCATCATGATTTGCCTTAGGTGACTAATTTTGCAGCAAGTTTTACAGATAATGGCTATATTCTGCTATTTAAGCCGTATGTAGGTTTTGTGCAAGTCACATGGAGAAGCAGTCAGCTTTGTAGGAGATGGCTTCTAGAAGAATTAATGAGATTTGCATAGACTACCCTCTTGGATATTAGAGATGAGAACATTTCTGTTTGGGAGATTCTTATTTAAACTGTGAATTATTTATGGCATCTCTTGTGCTTGGTGTAATTATGGGAGAATTTTAAGGAGAAAGTATATATTTGATGTACTTGTTTTCATGTTACATGGTGTATATACTGTAAAGTTTTGAGTTACAGCTTTAATTTTTTAGAGGTTGCAAGTTTCACTGCACTCTGTCTCTGCAGTTCTTTTGGTGTGTGTGTGTGTGTGTGTGTGTGTGTGTGTGTGTGTAAGGGGGATTGTTGTTTACTGTGGTAACTGGCTATTTTTTTCCATGACTGGTTAGGAGTGCGATTTTGCAGAAGGTATACCATGTTCTTTTGCTTTGCTGTGCAGGACTTTAGCTCACCTGAGAGCATGTGGCCACTGTTGAAGGTTTTTGTGGGTCTTATTATTTAGGTATTTTTTTTACACTATTTATTGTTTTCCTTTTGTGGATAGTGACAAAAAGTTTAGAACTAGTTTTCCTGAGGGGTTGTGAAACCTGAGTTCTGATTTCACCTCCAGGTACTGTATTTGGTAGTAATTATGGCCATGTTTTATTGCTTCGATACTGGGTAGGTTTTCCTGCTGGCTCAGTAGAAACAGCAGTCGGCTTCACACAAAAACATGGCTCCAGTAAGACATTGTGGTACATGCTTACAAGCCTACTGAAAGATGCTACAGCTTAGTGTACACTTATGTTTTTTATGCATGTCAACTCTTGAATTTGGAGTATATGTTGTTGAAAGAAATGTCTAAATAATGTGTTTAGTGTATTTTTTGTGCCAAGTGTTGTGCGTAGTAATAGGTTTGTTGTTTTATACTAGATTAAAACATCAGGGTCTTTACAAGTTTTTCTGTGTAACCCAACCCAGTTTTATCCTCAAGTTCCTTGGACACCTACATGTTTGAGTACATTAGTAAAGAGATAGCTAAGGGTTGTGTGGGGTGGGATATGTAAGCTGGGGATTAATTTTCTTACTACGGACCTCTGTCCATCAAAGACATGTGGACCAAACTTGGGGGGGGGGTGCATTTATTGTGTAGCCCATCCAATAATCAAGGTTTCGTTTGAATACAGTAAAGGAGGAACTTTGCTTTACATAGATGGGGAACTTATTCCAAAGCACCAAGATCCTTTAAGACACATAGCAGTCTCTACAACATGTTTTATTTTTGTCACAGGCATAGTTCAGGTTCTTTCTGTCTACTGTTTCTGATTGCTGTTTGTTATGCAAATGTGAAAGAGATCCATCATAGCTGGAACTGAGGCTGCCTTGTATGCCAGGCATAGATCATCTCTCAGTAACCTGTAGGAGACTTATTACAGGTATAGGGCCTTAAGGTGATCTGTGCAGGACATGGTACTTGGGTATTCGTACCCTGGATTCTGCTGGTGAGGAACCTTTGAAGGCATTCCAACTGCAAGTGTCTGACTAGGTATATGCTAAAGGGGGCATTGTACTCAATAATGGGTCCGATAAGGGCCGAGTATAGTGGCACTTTAACTTCCCTGGACTTGGATGCCATACCTTTGCTTATGAGTTGGGTGGCATAGAATGATTTTCTTGCTACCTTATCTACTTGTGGAGCAAAGGCTAAATTACTGTCTACATGTATATATTCCCAGATCCTTAACTTTCGGGCCAACTATTAGTGGTGTTTTACGTATGGTTCATAGGTGTTTACTAGGTTAATGACCACAACAGCATTTTTAAGCCTAGCCGTGCATCCCAAATCTCTGACAAGTTCTGATACCCTTGACAAGTGTAAGCAGGGGCTTGGGAGATGAAACATTTACAAGCTAGGGCCTGGGAGATGAACCATTTACAGGATGCCTGTGTCCATTAGAGACATAAGTACCAAGCCAGGGATGAATTGCCTGTTCCCCATCCAATTGTCCAGGTTACACTTGAATTGGGTTAGGGATGAACTCTGCTCTACATGGACAGAGATCCCGTTCCAGAGACAGGGTAGTCTCTGTGATACATACATGTCTCTCCAGCAGAGCCTATTAAAATCACAGGCAAGGATTAAGTCTTTAAAACTGGTAATTCTGGTGCTGTCTGTTTTGCTGATATGCAGGAGGTTCATCAGAGTGGGGTCTGACAATGCATCGTATGCTAAGCTCAGATCTCCCCTCAACAGCCTGTAGGTGATAGAATACAAGGGTAGGGCCTTGAGGTGGTCTACATATGACATTTTACTTATGCCCTGTTTTCTTTTAGTGAGGAACCTGTGTGGATGCTATATTTGTTGGATATTCCTGGTTACGTACATACCAAATGGGGCATTGTACTCAATGATAGGTCTGGTGAATGCCAAATACAGTGGAACATTGACTTCTTTGGACCTAGATGCCATACCTTTGTTTATAAATTGTGCAACATAGAATGATTTCCTCACTACTGTAGACACATGATGGTCAAAGGCTAGAATACTATCTGTTTGTCCCCAAGTCTCTGACTACCGGGTGAACTCTAAGGGATGTGTTGTCAATATGACAGTTGTCAGGGGTGGATGACTTCTGGAAGGATACTAATATATGCATTCCTTGGCATTTAGTTTTAGTCCGTGGCTCTGACACAATTTGTTTGTCTAAGTCAGCTCTTCCTGGAGAATATTTGTGTCTTGTGTGGGATGCAATGACAGATCCTTATTTGCAGTCATCTTCAAATTTAGTCAGCCAGAGACCATTGACATTGGCTTTTACTTTAGACAAGTAAATGCCAAAAATGAGTGGTCCAAGGACTGATCCTTGAGGGACTCCACTTGTGAGTGGCCTCTTTGTAGTGGTGGACTCCCCAGTTTTAACTTTCTGGGTCTTATCTGTGAGCCAGTTGGCTATCCACCGGGTGACATATGGGTTTGAACTAACCTACTGAGTTTATCAACAATGTCCAAGTGGGGTATTGTGTCAAATGCCTTGGCTAGGTCAAGGTAGGCAGTGTGAACCATTCTGCCCTCTTCCATTGTTTTGGTGACCTTCTCAATGAAGTTCACCAGGTTGAGTAGGCATAACCTGCCCTTGATGCAACCAAACTAGGTTGAGTCCAGTGTCTGGAGGTTTACTATATCATTATCGATCATTTCCATGACAATTCATTCCATGGCTTTGCACATAAGGCTAATGAGAATTAAAGGTCTGTAGATGGCCAACCTTTGTGCAGAGGGATGACTGTTGTTGTTCTTCATTCAAGAGGCATGAAGCCTGTATGGAGGCTACAGATAAATAGTAATTCCAGAGGGCATGATAGGTCATGTTTCATGCTATTTAGAAGGCATCCTGGAATATTGTCTGGGCCCACTGATGCAGTGTTCTTGGCCTTAAAGAAAGCATTAAGGACCTGTTCCCTAGTGATAGCAGGGGGAGTTATATTTGATATTTCCTGAGGGAAGGTTGGGGGGGGCTAAAGTTGGAGCTGAATTTGTTGGCTAGTAGGTTTGCTATATCTTCTGGCTCAGTATAGGTGGCTCCATTTACAATGAGTTATGCACATGATTATGTATTACCTTTGAGGTTGTGGACATAGCTGAAAAATTCCCTGTGGTTGCCCTTGGCCTGGGAGGCCAAATTTGAATCAAATTTGGCTTTGGTAAACTTTATTTGTCCTCTGGGTTGTTTTAGTTTTATGAGAATGCCTTTATCCTGATGGATACTGCACCTCCTAATTTTTGCCATGATTTTCCTCTTTCTGTTATACAGCCTATTTTATGATTCCACCTGGATTTAGTTTTTTTGAGTTAGTTCTGTACTGCTACTTGGTAGGTACAACTGATTCTATGCAGCTATTAACATGCTTGTGTATGGTTTCTGTGAACAAGTCTGCATAGAAAGCAGTGTTTCTCAGGGTTTATGGGGACTTCAAAATATGCCAGGTTATCACTGAACAGCAGGAAGTTAGCCTTAGAGTAGTTCCTGAATATTCCAGGATTAGCTGGAGGCCCAGGTTTTATTTTTACTTCAAAGGAGACAATTTTGTGGTCTGATCTTACCAGAGAAGACATTAACTGGAAGTATGCAGCACTCTCCCACTTTAGTGAGGACCAGATCCATTATGGTTGCACCCCTAGTCGGTGTATTCACAATCTGGTCTAGGGAGTTTGTGTTTACAAAAATCTCTGTGTCTGTACGTTTGGTACTGTATAAGATTCCCAGTTAATAGTGGGGTAATTAAAGTTGCCCATGAATATGGCATTGGATTGGATGGTGAATGTTTCCAATATGTTTAAATACATAGTATAGGCTTCTGGGGTCATAGATTGGGACCTATAGCTTTCAAGGAAGTGGTATTGAATTTTGCTTATGGTAATTTGAATATGGAGTAGCTCAAGTCCATTGCCTTGTAGCCTTGAGGTATATTTATTTCTGATGTAAATTGAGACACCTCCACCTTTAGTCCCTGTCTGTGTAATAACTGGTCTAAATGTGTGGAAGGCATTATAATCTGGCACTGTTGGTGTGCTCTCTGTGGCTTTAAACTATTTCTCAGTAACTGCATAGAAGGAAGCATTCTCTAGAGTGAGGATAGGTTCTAGGGAGTGGAGTTTTTTTGTTTAGACTCCTAGCATTGAGCAGGTAATACCTTTAGATTTTCTTGGTTTTGATTTGGTATATCAGAAGTACTTTCAGTTGGCATTGCCTGAAAAAGGCTCTATGGGGCAACACAATGTTTTAGCTAATATTCAAAAGCCTAGAGGGAAGAGGTACAGACCGTCCCCGTCCCTGGCAAAGTAACATGGTTGATTGACTATCTACTTCCATGCTTACAAATATTGCACTCCCTTACAATGACACCAGAAACTAAGCCAATTATTAAAGTCATTTATCTTTTGTTCATATTGTGGCATGATCCTTGGAGAAGGTAAAATGCTGCTCACTGCTAGGCTATCAGCCTGGGGGACATATTCTGAGAGCGTCATGAAGTGTTTCTTCATATAGTCTAAGGAGGTATATCCCAGGTCATTTATACCCATATGGACTATGACTGAGTCATATTGGTACTTGTGGTCCAGTGACCAGAGTGCATGCATAATGTGGTGGATCCTAGCCACTGATAAGCAACTGACAGTGACTTTCTCCTTACTCAGCTTGGTGAGATGGACAACAGTGTGTCTCACAATGGAGTCTCACATGTCCAGAATGTTGGATTGTGTGGTGGCTTGCCTTATGGGTTTAGAAGTAGAAGCTCCATGTGATGCGTCTGTATGTGCTGATTTGGGTGTTGTTTTGAAAGAGTACATTCAGGGCTGCTGAGGGTATTTGTTATGTGTACTTCGACCTGGAGGACATTTAAATGCCTCAACATATGTGAGTCTATGTGACTGGTAAACTGTGTGTGACTGGTACAGAATGTGTACTACTGATAACCTTATTGACATCATGAGTACTTTTATGTGAAACCTTTGCCTCTAGTGACATTGTGTAGATACATCTCTCACATACCATATGAGTTTGTTTGAGAACTAACAGGTTGTCATTAAACATGAGGCAATTTCTACACTGCCTCAGGATACCCATATACACGAAGCTGGTAACAGAGATAATGGGAAAGTTCATATCCATGTCAACATACCATTTTTATTGATTAGAGAGCTGGAGTGAGAATATAAAGCAATGTCAGGAGTTTCCAGTTTGCAACTCTGGGGACTGTGCTTGTCACTGCAAACTAGTCCTGTTTGCCAATAAGTATTGGTGAAACTTCACTCGTGCTTTCACACAAAAAAATGTCACTCGAGGTTTCTGTCTATACAGGGCACTGCCAAACACTTGAGGGGAAACTTATAAGTAGACCCTGAAAATTTAAGGAGGAAGTATTTAGACAGATATTCTAAAGTTAGAAACAAATCGAGCGGTACTTTCTGAAAACAAAGACATAGCTTGTCAAGAATGATGAAAATGAAAGAGTTGCATACTACTAATGCTGGTCTCACTACAGCTTCACTCTGCTGAGATACAATGTTCATTTGCTTCTTCTCTCACCAGAAGCAAAATATTAGCACCAATCCCAAGATGACAAGCAGGCCACAGCCTGTTTGGTGATCCACAGTTTTGTCCCAGATGATGCAAGGGTCTTGTAGGCTTGTTGTAGCCTTTTCCTGGTAGATGCCTTGAATAGCAACTAGACCAATCAGGGATGTCAAGCACAGATGCTCTCTGCCCAACCAGAAACAGTCAGGAATCAATGCAATCTGCTCCTTCTCTCACCAGGAACAGAATATAAGCACAAATTCCAAGCTGTCACCTATGAAGCAGTTATTAGGCTTTCCGGTGATGAACAGTCTCCAGGAAATAATGTCCCTGTGCTCCTTCTCTCATCAGGAGAAAACAGAAGCACTAATCCTAAGAGGACTACTGAGAGGCAGAATGTGGGCTGTCCAACAATTGGTGGTCTTGCAATAGATGTTTCACATTTTGAAGATAAGATGGAAAAAGATGGATAATATTCTTAGCACTGCAGTATGCACTAAGTAGTTATATATGAAGGAGAGGGTAAGTAAGCCAAGTGGACAGCCACTAATTTTAAAGGAGAAAGACTGAAAGGAGGTGGGCACTTTGTATTCTGGAATACAGTGGTATGGCCAATAAATTTAAATAGTTGAAGGGGAGTGATTTCAGAAAATGATAATTTTGTGCGTGCTTACAACAGCCAATGAAAGGGGAGAGGGGTGGGAGATATGTGGTCAAATTAACTAAGGGGCAGTTAACTAGAAAGGCAGTTGAGTTTAAGAATATAAGAACACAACAGCTCCAGGGTGGGAGGATGGGCAACATTTCTGTATGACTCAAGAGACAGAGCTGTGGTCTCTTTCCTAGTTTTAATATGCAATTAAAAGCAGAATGCAAGTAAATCACGATGCAAAAAAAAAAAAAAAAAAAAAACAAATCACAACATTCAAAACAGAAGCAATAAAGTAGCACAAAATAAAAGAAAGCAAAAGCAAACTAACCTTTCCCCCACAACACGTTGTAACAGTCTGGGTGAGTTTTTCCAGTAAAGTATGGACTAATTAGCTTGGGTGGACCATTTCCCAGAGAAACTGCAGTGCATTTCTTCATGTTGGGTTTAAATCCATGGCTTTAGCACAAATTTGTCATTATCTCTACCTTTACTGACAGTGTATGTAAGGGTTAGACATGCAGTGTTACTGCTATGGGAGGTATGGAAGCCATGGTGTATGAGGGACAGGAGTTTTTCCTGCAGGAGTTAGTTTAGCAATTGTTTTTTAGTACACTTTCCAAATATTTTAGAGTGCGAGCCCATCATAATGGTTAAGGTTTTCACCTCACAGACAAAAAATACAGGGTTTGATTCTGACCTTGGGTTACTGGTTAAGCTAAAAATGGCCTTTCATGGCAATTAGCTTACTATTCTTTTATGAGCCTAAGATTACTGTAGGTCTAAAGTTAGTGATGTCTGTTGAATTTCCTCTTTTGTGAAGAAAGATTTTTTTTTTTCCAGACAGGGAATATGGGATTCGTAGCTGATCTATTTATAAGGATTAAGACAGGATGGACAATGCTATTGGCTATTTTAAGGTACGCATTTGGAAGGTCATCAGCTGAAGCTGAGCATCATTTGCGTTTAAGAGTTGTTTCATATAGGATTAGGGCATAGGTTTGAAGGTGAAAGTGGGCATAGTGATATGTGGCTGCTGGGTAGGGGACAAATTAGATGTGGGAATCCTTGGTTAGGAATACTATATTATCTGTGAAATAAGAGTTGAATTCTATTGCAGTTTCAGTGGTGAGTTATTGGAAGAGGGATCAGGGTTGAATTTTTGGCCAAGGTGTAAGAATTCTTTAATGGCTGAACCAATTTTTTTAGGGCTGTGTTAGCTATTGTTCTGAATATTGCTGTAGTATAGTTTTTTGTATTCATTTACTTGCTTTTTAGTACAGATGTGGAGCATTCTGACGTTTTCAAGATATTATGATGCTTTATGTTTCTGCCTTTCTTTCCACGCTTTTCCTTTATCCTGCATTAGCATTCTATTCTTTTTGGATAGCCATATTGCATAATTTGTTTTTAGTCTCTTCCTTCTAAGGAGGTGCAAGGCTATTTAGGAAAGTTGCACTGAATCCACTTACAGCATCATCTAAGGGGGTCTATATAACTTAATTGAAAACCCATATGATTAAACCACTATTCATCAAACCTGTTATATCGAAAACTGAAACCACTGAATTAACTTTTAATCAAAATATTTCCCAGGACAAAATAATGCCTAGCCAATGTAGCAACCATCAAAAAATCAATAAAGTTTAAAACACACACCCTTAACTACATATACCAACTCCGAGCTCGCACTACAGTGGAGAAAGGGGCAAATTCCCCAAGGTGGCCAACCACTGTTTTGTTCTGGGAAAAATTTGGATTACAAGTCCATTTAATGGTTTGAGCTTTCAATGTAAAGGGTTTGATGAATAGTGGTTTGATCATTTGGGTTTTTGATTACATGATATAGACCTTATCTAAGAGTAAGATTTTTAGAATATGCCAATTAATAGATGATAGGGTAGTAATGAGTATGTCTGGGTTAAACTTGTACAGGTTGCATGTTGTTTTGTAAACATACCATTTAGATGGATATATTAGGTGACTGGTTTAATTTCTTCAAATCTTTTGGGTTTGTAATACCATTATAGGAATGGTCCCCATTCCTAAGTCAGGGTATGATTCAATATTTGAAGTTAGTCAAAATTGCTCTTCACAGCACCTGCAATGGTCCCATAACTGACTTGTGCAATTCATTAGGAATTACATGCATTAGTAGCATATCTAAATATGACTGTAGATTTGTTTTAGACCCACTGCTCCTATTACTACTACTATTGCACCTGTCTGGTTATTTTTCATTCACATTCCTCTCATTTCTGTCCTGAAAAATCTTGATATTCTATGACTGTGTCTTGCTATATGTGAGACAGTGTAATCACAATGTGTAGCAGTTTCAATGATGAATGCTATTTTTGTCTTTTCATGAGCTACTATATTTGGTTTTCTTACATCTATTTTTTTGATCTGTAAACTTGGCATCATTCTCTGTAATGCTTTGTGGTTTGTTTCCAGTGCATCTCGGCTATTTCTACATTGTAGTGAGTGCACAATCCCTGTGCAACAATCTTTCTATTATATTGTGCCTTTCAGTGTGCATGCCCTCTGCCATGAGTGCATCACACCCAGTAACAAGATGTGTGACTATTTCCAATTCTTTTTCACAGACCCTATATTTGTCTATTTCTCTCACATGTTCAATGGACTTTGTAAACCAACATGTATGTAGTCCACTACCCAGGGCTGCAGTTATTAAACTTTCATCTTTCGGTTTCAACTCACCTCTCTTTTATCCATTCCTGGCATTTTGAACAGTTAGCATCTCTTTTTGATTGATGTGAAGATGCATCTGGTTTGCAGGCCATGTGTCCTGAATACATTTTCCTGCCATATGGTCCTCCTAGGCATAATCTGATGCATCTGTTGTTAGTGTCTGTCTGGCTGTGGGTAAACTGAATAGCAGACCCTTGTTGTGGTGACAGGCTTCTGCCCACCATCGAAACTCCTGTTGTAGGCAGGGAATGAGTGCAATTACTGTCTGCAGGCTATGGGAATGCTGAGTCCAAACACTTTTTAGATACCATTGTAGTTTCCTCATATGCAGTCTGGCATATGGAATTAGTAGAATGCAGGATGCCATGAAACCCAGGGCCTGCAGGATTTTCCTTGCAGATAAGTGGGTTTTTGTTGCCAATTTCTTGAAGTAAGAAGTCAGTTGCTTTTGTTTGTCTGGAGTGAGATAAGCCATCTCGGGCAGTTGTATTTAGGCTTGCACCCAGGAATATTTTCTCTTGAGAGGGCACTAGTTTTGATTTCTTTTCGTTTACTGTGTACCCTAGGCCAGTTAGTAAATCTTTTTACAAACGCCAGATGCTTTAAAAGAATGTCTTTGGTCTCTGCTTGAATTAGGTAGTCCAAGTAGGGATATATTTGAATTCCTCTTTGTCTGCAAAACACAATTACTGGTGCCAGGCATTTTGTGAAGACCCTGGGCACAGTAGATAAGCCAAAGGGCAGTGCAGAGAATTGGTAATGCATTGAGCCAGCTATGAATCTGAGGTATCTTCTGCAAGACTGTCTGATTGGGACATGCAGGTATGCCTCTTTTAGGTCCAAAGTTACGAGCCAAGTCTTCTTGCCCAGCATGGGCAGTAGCTGCTGTAGAGTCAACATCTTGAATTTTGGGACTTCCAGAATCGTATTTAGTATAGATAGGTCCAGTATTGGTCTCCAAGTTCTGTCCTTTCTGGGTACTAGGACAAGTCTGGAGTAAAATCCTTGGCCCTGCTCTTGTTGTGGTACTTGCTGAATGGCCCTCATGTTCATGAGGGCTGTAATTAGTTTTTGTGCCTCTGCCCATTGATTGTGTGACCGGTCTGGCATACCCTTTGACCTTGGTAGAGTGTGAAAATGGAACCTGTAGCCTTGGGACACTATGTTCAGGACCCATTTGTCTTGGGTAATCATTTGCCAATTTGATGAAAAAAGTGCTAGTTTTCCCCCTAAGGGGGCTGTCAAAAGAAAAGTGCTTGGATCTGGCAGAGGAAAGTCATTGGGACTTTCCTGTAAGGTTGTGATTTGTCTCCTCTGCTTTTGGAGGTAGAGGTACCCCATTGTTTAGGCCTGTATGAGCCTTGGGGCTGAGATCTGCCTCTAGGACGTCTGTATCTGCCTCATTGTGGTCTGTCTGACACTGGAAAGGACCAATTTTTAGAAGGCCAGTTTCTGCTAAACCTGGGTGGCTGTACCTGTAAGAAATCCTTGACTGTCTGCATGGATTTTGCTTTATCCTCCATTTTTTTTCAACACCTCTTCTGCTTTCGTACCAAAGTATCATGCTGCAATGGTGCATCTAATAATTTTGCTTTAACATGATCAGGCAGATTCTGTTCCTTTAACCAAGCATGCCTTCTAATAACAGAACCTGTAACAGCGGCCCTGCAAGAGGCCTCCAATGAATCATAACCACATTGCAAAGTATGCTTTCCCACTTGTTCAGCTGCATGCAATAAATCCTGCAATTCCTTGTTCTCTGAACATTCAGTATTTGTCAACAATTTCTGTTTAAGCAGTGACATCATATATTGCTGATATTTAAGCATATGAAACTGACAATTTAAAGCCCTTACAGCCAAGGTAGAAGAAGTGTAGACTTTTTTCCCCCATCTGTCTAGAGCCCTAGAATCCCTATCAGAGGGGACAGGGTTTTTTGCAGTGGAAGCTTTAACCCCTTTGGGACCTTGAGATATAGTTTCTGGGTCAGCAGCGGGGTTCTTATATAGGAATTTATGAGAATCCAGAAACCTGTAGCATCTGTCTGGCTTAGCAGGTGCAGGGGGTAAAGAGTCAGGGGACAGGTCGGATTCTGAAAATACATCATCTGCAATGTCTAAAACAGGTAGAATAGCAAGGGGTCTATGCTGAGGAAGTACCAGAAAGTCTCTGAGCCTTTTCTTAGATTCAGAATAATCTTGGCTCTCCCAGTGGAAATGCTCCCTCATGGTATGCAGGGTTTCCCCAAAAGAATAATCCTCAGGAGGAGAGGCTAAAGGAATGGATTCTTCAGCATCAGAATCCTCATAGGGAAGCATGGAGTAATCCTGTTCAGAAGAGGAATCAGAGGAAATAGAAACCTGATCAGAAGAATCATACTCTGTCTCTCTTATCAGGAGGGGGATGGGAGCCCCTGATCAAAGTAATTAGGTCTTCGGCCATTTTGAGCATCTGTTTTTTAGGCATGGAAGTCTGAGTAGGAGAATGCTGTACTTGTTTCTTTGTCTTTAGAGCTGCTTTAGTCTTTGAAGCTGAAGACGGCTTAATATATAGTTGTGTAGGTCTGAAGACACCCTCAGAAGCCGATGCCTGCTCAGCGGCTCCAGACCCATCTGAGGGAATGATTTCCGAGTGTCCAATACCTTGAGTATCCAGAGGCCCAGTCGGCTCCACGTGAGAGTCGGAAGCGGCCTGTGGCTCTGAGGTAGCAGGCGCCAGGGGCTGCGAAAGCACCTCACTGAGAACCGGCAACTGGCCTAGCAGAGGCCTCGTCGTCGGTTTTGGACCTTGGATGCCTATCCTTTTCCTTGTCCTTGCGTTTTTTGTAAACTCCGGTTGTCGGCTGGTCCGACGGCATTATATAATTAAATCTTCGGCCAAAGTAATGAAATGCAAAATCAAACCGATGCTTAATAGTGCGTTGGTTAAATCTAGCACAAAACTGACAGCTAGCAATGTTGTGATCAGGGCCTAGGCAAGGAATACAGTAAGAGTGAAAATCCTTATGAGGTATTTGCTTCCCACAAGAAATACAATTGCTAACTTTTTCTGACATCTGTCTGGAGCAAGAAAAAAGTTTCCCCAACGGGGTACTTAGCTTTAATGAAGACTTCAGTTCTGAAATTCGGATTTGAAAATCTCAGGAGTCGGCCGACCGGCACTTGCGAACTGCTTTTGCTTCGGGCACCGTGCAGCAAGAAAGACTGAAGAAAATGGCATCGGCTGCATCTTTTATACCCTTGGCGCACTGACATCAGGGAAGAGGCGATAGTAACCGACGCTGGACCTAGACTTTGGAATTCTGGCCGACTGAGGGCAGCCTGCCAGCAGGATAACCCAAGAGTAATGACTGCAACAGTGAAACATGATGAACATCAGACAAACAGAGGTACACTTAATTCCCTGCACTCTGAAGGTAAGGCATTGTATGTTTTTTTAGCCCTCTTTTTCTTTCAGCAGAACTTGAACATTTGGTTTTTAGGTGTTTCACATCATAAATTGATAAAAATTAATGACACAATTAGCAACAAACAGGAGTTGGTAAACCAAGGCATAAACAAAGGACTATAATGGAGGACAGTATTCGAAAGAAAAGAAGCTGAAGTATATTAGTTGGACAGTTGCTGCATATAAATAATGATGAATCAGACCTGCTCAAGCAGGCATACGCACCGAAGCAGATGTCTCTTCTGGAAGCAGAACTCTAACAGCTTCTGGACCCTTACTACTGCAAAACCTAAAACAAAAAATATCATTAAAAAATTAATACATCATAATCAAAGATCTGTTAAGGACAATTTACAACTCTGTTCACAACATCTTACTCTGCTCAGAATATGAAAAAGTTGACACTGGGATGACTAAGGTCATACAGCATCTTATACTTCTGCTAAGAAATTAACTGACCTAAATGGTATTGCAGAGTCAAAGTACAGTGCTTAGAGTTATGACTACAACATGATAATTAACTATATTCTGTAGACATGGGCTTAATTCCCCCATATTATGTGATATGACTGAACAATACACTTTAAATCAGACTAATGTTCTATCACTACTACTGAAAAAGCCATTTAGGACTAGGTGAGTTTTAGTCCATTAAAAACAAACAGCTACATGGGTGTATGTCTCTTTCAGGTGTACCTGATTTTGCTTGTTATTTTTGTACTGCTCTCAAACATTATGATTATATGTTAAACAACTGAGGATTACAATCAGTAATGTCAATCAAGAGTGTTTCATGTCTTATTCAAAAAGCACATGCTGAAGCAAAACATTCTATTACCTTATGTCAATTACAGTAACATTTAAAATCTATCCCCAGTTTTAGACCTTTGCCCCTAATATTTTTCCTTTATCCAGAATTCTTGAGCAAAGATGAAAAGTATGCATGTGTGTTACCTTGTTATTCCACTGCTTCCGATTATTAGTGGTTAAAATTGATGAAAAGTTCAGTACTAAACTTTCCATAACAATAAATCTTCGCATTTTAATACAACATGGTGCTTTGAGAAACAGGTATAGACACTCATCTGTATTTACTTGCCTCAAACAGTCCATTCTCCAAAACTCAAAACAGTTTTACTCTCTAAATTCAAACACTGGCACCCTGGGCCTAAAGATCTTGAACACAAAAAGCAGACAATTTAAAAAAAAAAACACACACACACTTATTTGCATGTCTTACTGTCAAGTCTCACTGCTGCTTCCATGCCATCAGATATTTGATGTGTAAGCTTCTCACTCCATCTGTGTCATTCTGCTATAAAACACTGCTTTCCACATGCCAGTTTGGTGCAAACAATTTCCTCCTGTAAGTGAGGCAGATATCACTCATTGGTAGTCTGCATGATACCAAGAGGTACAAGGCTTTGATATGATCAGTGTAGCTTTTGTGATTTAGGCCTTTTATTTTCTTGTTGAGAAAGCTTTGTGGTCATTCAAGTTGCACCAGATGTTTGGGATTGTACATAACTAAAGGGAGCATTATACTCCGCATTCAGCCTATTTTATACAAGGGACCGAAAGCAAAGTGAAACTTTTACAACTTAGATCACTGAATTAAGAAATGAGGCTAAAACGTGCAGATTTGGTGATTTGAAAGATGAGTTAATAAAGGACAGATTTGTGTGTGGTGTTAATAGTACTGCAGTGAGAAAGATTTGCTTCATGACAGTGATTTAACATTGAGCAAATCCACAGAGATTTGTCAGATCCATCAGCTCACAGAAAGGCACACAAGTATGCTTACAAGTGATAAGAGCTTACTTTCAGCAGCCTCTAGAGCAAGCATAGGCAGCATGCATCACGTGACAAGCAGAAGCTGGCCTAAGAACATGGCAGCTGCAACCCCTGTGGGATTCCCAGGGAGGACCCATAACTTTCTAACAAGTTCCAAGACTAGCTCAGCACAACACACATGCTCAGTGCATTAGAAGGGTGAGTCAGCAAAACCCAAGTCAAGTCTTATGGTTAACTGTCATAATTGTGGTGCCAACCATGAGTCTAAAAGCGAAAAGTCCTTAGCATTTGGTCAGCTATGCCACAAGTATAAAAAATGGAACCACTACCAAAAGTCTTATAAATCAAGCAAGCCTCATTCAATTAAGAAAGGTCTCTCAAAAAAGCAAGTTGATAATGTAGAAAGCTGTAATCCTGTTTTCTATGTAGATGGTGCATCAGTGGTTGGTGAAAAGGTTAATGCAGTAGATTTATTGGCAAAGAAGTCATGAACCTATGAACCTAAGAATGAAGTATTTTGTACTGTCCTGATTAATGGTAAGCCCACAGAGTTCAAAGTAGACACTGATTCAAAGTGTAATGGGATGTCAGCAGAAAAATTTGCTAGAGTGAGAGCTGGTGAGCATATTAATTTGGCCAATTGTGCGAAGCTGGTTGCTTGTGGAGGTGAAGAGATTCAAACGAAAGGCTCAGTAGTGCTTTCATGCTACTCAGCTGGGAACAGTTACAGCTTGCAATTTTATGTAGTCCGAAGACCTGTGCAGTCTTTGTTAGGTCTTAGAGACAGTTTGAAAATTAAACTGCATTACTTTACCAAAGTAGTACATCATGAAAGCACGTCCCAGTTCCAGCTTTACTGATGCTATTTTCTCAGAGTCTGCTGAAGTTTTTGACAAGTCTGGCAAACTTCCATGAAAGTAGACCCAGAGGTCAGTCCAGTGGTCAGACCACCAAGGAGAATTCCAATAGCTAGGCAGGACAAAGTCAAAGTCCAGTTAGACCAAAAGGTGCAGCAAGATGTGACTTGTCCAGTCACAGAAAGTACAGTTTTGTACCTACCATAAATGTAGATGTTCGAGTGTCTTCACTGCTGCAGTCATTACACTTGGGTTATCCTGCTGTCAGGTGGTCCCGCAGTCGGCCAGAGTTCCAAAGTCTTGGTCCGGCGTCGGTTGCTGTTGCCTCCTCCCTGACGTCAGTGCGTTACGGGTATATAAGAGGCAACCAATGCCATTTTCTTCAGTTTTTCTTACCCCAGATGTCAGGTGCCCCCAAAAAGACAGGCAATACATATTGCTTACAAATCATACAATAAGATAAAAACAAAACCCTCAAGAACCAGCAAATACACCACATAGGTAGAATAGTGTAGAAAGTTATAGATAAGATCCAGCTAAGAAGAGGGGATGGCGGGTGGGTAAGCAGGACTGCAGCAGTTAAGACACTCGAACATCTACATTTATGGTAGGTACAAAACTGTACTATGTTCATCGTGTTTCACTGCTTGGGTTGAATCTCAAAGCTGAGTCAGGGTGGCTGGTTCTATAGAGGATTTGGTGTGGCTATGAGGCCCTGCAGCACTGCAGTGGCAAAGCCAGCTCTGGATCTAGAGTAGAGAGGCAAGTGGTAATGCTTGGTAAAGGTGTGCATTGAACTCCAAGTTGCAGCTTCCAAAATGTCTTTGGTAGGTACTCCTCTAAGGTAGGCAGTGGAAGTGGCAGTTGCCCTGGTGGAATGTGGTCTAATGTTAGATGGTACAGGTTTCCCATGCAGTGTGTAGAAGAACTGGATACAGTGTCCTATCCACTTTGAAATGGTCTGCTTTGAAATAGCCTTTCCCTGCGATCCTGCAGCATACGATACAAACAATTGTTCAGTTTTTCTGAAAGCTTTTGTTTTGTCCAAGTAGTGTAATTGCCTGTGTATGTCCAAGGAATGTAGAAGTCTCTCACCTTTATTCTGGGGATTTGGATAAAAAGTTGGCAAGTGAATAGTTTGGTTAAGAGCCACACTGGATACCACCTTAGGCATAAAAGAAGGGTTTGTTCTTAAAGAAACCCTGTCTTGGTGGAAAATGATGAAAGGCTCCACTGCCATTACTGCCTGTAGTTCTGAGACTCTTCGTGCTGAGGTTATTGCCAGAAGCAGAGCAGTTTTTCATGATATATATTTTAATTCTGCTGAGTTGGCTGGCTCAAAAGGAAGTAAAGTGAGCTTTTCCAAGACAAAGTTGAGGTCCCAAGTATGTGTTGGTGCTCTTCGGGGCGGTCTTATGTTTTTAGCCCCTCTGAGGTACTGCTTTAGCAATGGAGGAGAGAAAATAGGAGGATCTGTGTTGTAATGAGCCAAGATGGCAGAGGCGTGGATCTTAATGGATGAGAAGGATAGTCCTTTGTCCAGCATCTCAGTTAAGTATTGTAGTATCTGAGGAATGTTAGGGACAAGAGGGTCAAGGCTTTGAGCCTGATTCCAGGCACAGAATCTCTTCCACTTTTCTGAATAAGATTTCCTGGTGCTAGGCCTCTTGGCCTCCAAAAAGACATCCATAACAGCCTTAGAGAGAGGTGTTGTCTGTTTGCTAATGAATCTGCCATGCAGCCAGGTTTAAGGTTTTGAGCGGACTGTGCAGGATCTGATTGTTTTGTTGAGTCAGTAGGTGTGGAATTTGAGGCAAAATCCAAGGTGGGCCTTGATCTAAATTCTTTAAGATTGGGTATCAATGCTGGCGTGGCCAGTCTGGAGCAATCACAATCATCTGTGGTTTTTCTTGTCTGGCTTTTAGGAGTACCTTTGAAAGGAGAGGCAGTGGTGGGAAGGCATAAATGTTTAGGTTTTTCCAGCTGAACGAAACAGCATCCACTTTCCATGCTTGTGTGTGATAAGTCCTTGTGCAGAATTTTTGTATATGACAATTCAGTGGGAAGGCAAAAAGATCCATGTCCGGGCACCCCTATTTTTGCATTATCATGTTGAAGACTTGTGGATTTAATTTCCACTCGTGAGGATCCATGATGTTTCTGCTTAAGTAGTCTGCCAGAGTATTTTTCTTTCCTGGCAGGAATTGTGCTTGCAGATGAACTTGATAAGTCAGAGCTGTGTTCCACAAGGTCATGGCTTGTCTGCATAGGGGGTAAGAATGAGTGCCCCCTTGCTTGTTTATGTACCACATTACTGTGGTGTTGTCCGTCTTTATTAATAATTGTCCTGGATGCAGAAGGTCCTTGGAAGCTGTTAGGGCATTTTGTACAACCAACATCTCTTTTTGATTGATGTGAAGATGCATTTGGTCTGTGGTCCACTTGCCCTGAATACATTTTCCTGCCATGTGTGCTCCTCAGGCGTAATCCGAAGCATCTGTTGTTAAAGTCTGCCTGGGCTGTGGGAAGAGTGAAAAAGGCTGACCCTTGTTGAGGTGACATGCCTGTGCCCACCATCGAAACTCCTGTTGTAGGCAGGGAATTAGTGGTATTACTGTTTCCAAGCTGTGAGAGTGTTGAGTCCAAACACTTTTTAGGTACCACTGTAATTTCCTCATATGCAGTCTGGCATATGGAATTACCAGTATGCAGGATGCCATGAATCCCAAGGCCTGCAGAATTTTTCTTGCAGGGAGTTGGGACTTTGTTGCCATCAATTGAAAATACTGAGTCAGTTGTCCTTGTTTGTCTGGCGTGAGATAAGCCATCTGGGCCGTTGTATTTAAGCTGGCACCCAGGAATATTACCTCTTATGAGGGCACTAGTTTTGACTTCTTTTCGTTTACTGTGTACCCTATGCAAATTAACAACCTTTTTACAAACGGCAGATGCTTTAGAAGAATGTCCTTGCTCTCTGCTTGAATCAGGCAGTCGCCCAGGTATGTATATATTTGAATTCCTTTTTGTCTGCAAAATGCAATTACTGGTGTCAGGCACTTTGTGAAGACCCTGGGCGCAGTAGATAAGACAAAGGGCAGTGCAGAGAATTGGTAGTGCATTGAACCAGCTATGAATCTGAGGTATCTTCTGTAATTCTGTCTGATAGGGACATGCAGGTATGCCTCTTTTAGGTCCAAAGTAACCAGCCAAGCTTTCTTGCCCAACATGGGAAGGAGCTGCTGTAGTGTCAACATTTTGAATTTCGGACCATCCAGGTAAGTATTTAGTGTAGAAAGGTCTAGTATGGGTCTCCAGGCTTTGTCCTTTCTGGGGACCAGGAAGAGTCTTGAGTAAAATCCTTGTCCCTGCTGTGGCACTTTCTGAATAGCTCGCATGTCCATGAGGGCTGTAATTTGCTTTTGTGCCTCTGCCCATTGATTTTGTGGCAGGTCTGGCATTCCTTTTAGCCTTGGTAAAGTGTGAAAGTGGAACCTGTAACCTTGAGACACAACATTCAGCACCCATTTGCCTTGGGTGATTTATTGCCAGTTTTGTGAAAAAAGTGCTAGTTTCCCCCCTAAGGGAGCTGCCAAAAGGGAAGAGCTTGGCATTGGAAGGGGAGAGTCATTGGGACTGTTTCCTGTAAGGTTGTGACTCGTCCTCACCTCCTTTTGGGGTTGAAGCGCCTCACTGCTGTGGTCTGTAAGAGCCTTGGGGCTGAGATCTGCCTCTTGGGTGTCTATATCTGCCTCTTTGTGGCCTGTCTGACACTGGAAAGGACCAATTTTTTGTAGCCCAATTCCTGCTAAATCGAGGTGGCTGTACCTGTAAGAAATCCTTCACTGTTTGCATAGATTTTGCCTTATCCTCCATTTTCTTTAATACCTCTTCTGCCTTAACACCAAATAAAATATCTTGCTGTAAAGGAGCATCCACTAATTTTGCCTTAACATGATCTGGTAAACTTTGTTCTTTTAACCAAGCATGCCTTCGAATCACAGAACCTGTAACTGCTGCTCTACAAGAAGCCTCTAATGAATCAAAAACACATTGCAAAGTATGTTTTCCCACTTGTTCAGCTGCATGCAATAAATCCTGCATTTCCTTATAATCAGGTTGTTCTGCACTTGTACTCATTTTCTGTTTTAACTGAGGCAGTAAATACTGTTGATATTTAAGCATGTGAAACTGTCAATTTAAAGCCCTCACTGCTAAAGTTGCAGAGGTGTAAACTTTCTTCCCCCATCTGTCTAATGCGCTATAATCCCTTTCAGAGGGGAACTGGATTTTTAGCAGTGGAAGCCTTTACCCCCTTTAGGACTCTGGGAAATAGTTTCTGGGACAGCAACATGGTTTTTATAAAGAAATTTGTGAGAGTCAGAGACTTTGTAGTACCTGTCTGGCTTAAATGGAGCAGGGGGTAAAGAATCAGGATTTAAACTGGATTCAGAGAACACATCATCCACAATATCAAACACTGGCGGAATAGCAAGGGGCCTGTGCTGAGGCAATAAAAGAAAGTCTCTGAGCCTTTTCTTGGATTCTGAGTAATCCTGGCCCTCCCATTGGAAATGCTCCCTCATGGTATGTAAAGTTTCCCCAAAAGAGTAATCCTTAGGAGGAGAGGCTGAAGGAATTGATTCTTCAGCATCAGAGTCCTCATAGGAGGGTAAAGAGTATCCCTGGTCTGAATAAGAATCAGAATATAAAGAAACATGGTCAGAGGAATCATAGTCTGTATCCTGCCTAGGCCTTTTATCAGGAGGGGGATGGGAACCCCTGATCAGAGTAATTAAGTCTTCGGCCATTCTGAGCATCTGCTTTTTAGGCATGGAGGCCTGTCCAAGTGAATTCTGTACTTGCTTCTTTGTCTTTAATGTAGTTTTAGACTTGGCTGTAGTTGCAATGGTAAGTTGTGAAGGTCTGGAACCACCCTCAGAAGCCGATGCCTGCTCAGCGGCTCCGGACTCATCTGAAGGGTTAGTCTCCGTAGGCCCAACACCTTGAGTATCCAGAGGCCTAAGCACCTCCATGTGGGAGTCAGTCACGGCCTGTGGCTCTGAGGTAGTGGGTGTCAGGGGCTACGAAAGTACCTCACTGAAAACTGGCGACTGGCCTAGAAGAGGCTTCGTCATCAGTTTTGGGCCTCGGATGCCTGTCCTTATCCTTATCTTTGCGTTTTTTGTGAATTCCGGTCATCGGTTGTTCCGACGGCATGGTATAATTAAACCTTTGGCCAAAGTAATGGCGAGCAAAATCAAACTGACGTTTAATAGTGCATTTGTTAAATCTAGCACAAAACTGACAACTAGTGACGTCGTGATCTGGGCCTAGGCATGGAATACAGTAAGAATGAAAATCCTTATGAGGTATTTGCTTCCCGCAAGAAATACAATTATTAACTTTTACTGATATCGGTCTGAGGCAAGAAAAAGCTTCCCCAATGGGGTACTTAGCTTTACTGAAGACTTCGGTTCTGAAAATCGAATTTGATATCTCAGGAGTCGGCCGACCGGCACTTGCAAACTGCTTTTGCTTCGGGCACTGCGCGGCAAGAAAGACTGAAGAAAATGGCGTCGGCTGCTTCTTATATACCCCTGATGCACTAACATCAGGGAGGAGGCGACAGCAACCGACGCTGGACCAAGACTTTGGAACTCTGGCCGACTGCGGGACCACCTGACGGCAGGATAACCCAAGTGTAATGACTGCAGCAGTGAAACACTAACATCTAACTGAGTGGGTGTCTTCCATAGTAGCTGCTCATAAGAAATGTTCAGACAAAATCAGAATATGTATTTACCCAACAGACTTGAACTTGAACAAGGCATTAGAGAGACCTCATCATCCTATGCATACAGTCGAGGATGTTGCCATACTCCAAATGCCACCGTTTTCTTCTGTCTTCGATGCAGAGAGTTCATTTTGGAAGTGACGCTTGATTGCAGATCTTCACTGCTGACTACTTTCAGTACCAAATTTGGTACATACAGATTCCTCAGGATGCCTTTTGGAATAAATTTTGCCAGTGAAGTCTTTCAGCGTGCAATGGAACAAATTTTTTCGAGATATCCGTGTGCTATAATAGTTGATTTACTAGTTGGAGGCAATGGTGAAGCAGAGCATGACAGAAACCTCAGGAAAGTTCTGGACAGAGCACGTGAAGTGAACTTAAAGCTCAATCCTCTGAAATGCAAATTCAGACTACCAGAAGTTACATATGTAGGTCATTTATTTACCACTTTTGGCTTACAATCAGACCCTTCTAAACAAGCAGCCATTCTTGAAATACTAACCCCAGACAATGTCCAAGCCTTCAGCGTTTTCTTGGTATAGTTAACTATTTGGGCAAATGTACCCCTGAATTTAGTGAATTATCAGTACTTTTAAGAGAACTGACACTCAAAAATGTTGCCTAGTCATGGTTGGAACACCAGAGAGCATTTGACAACCTCACTTACACTGTGATACTATGATGCTCACAAACCATTACTTCTTTCCTGTGATGCTTCAAAGATTGGTCTTGGTGCAGTTATTCATCAAGAGGGCAAACTTGTTGCCCATGCATCAAGAACTCTCACCCAAACTGAGCTGCAGTATGCTCAAATTGAGAAGGAACTTTTGGCAACTGTTTTCGCATGTTTGAAGTTCCACGATTATATCTAGGGCCAAGCTATCCAAACAGAAACTGATCATCAACTTCTAGTCACTATTTTAAAGAAGCCTATGCATACCATTCCAGCAAGACTACAAAGAATGATGCTTAGATTACAAAAGTACAATTCAAAAATGGTATATACAAAATGCAAACTTCTATACCTTATCCAGATCACCCAGAAATACCACACAACAGCTTGATGCAGAGAGTTTTGACTTTGATGCCCTGGAAGTGCATACTTTTTCTGCCATGAGACTTGAACAGCTAAGAGATCATACAAAGATTGATCACATTTTGCAAAAGCTCAACCACTTCATCAATGATGGATGGCTGTCAAAACAATCCTGTGTACCTCCAGAAGTACAACTTTATTTTCCATACAGAGATGAGATGCTGATGGTATCATTTTCAAAGGTCACAAAGTTATTGTTCCTACTTCCTTACAATGTGAATACATCAAGATATTGCATCATGGCCACCCAGGTTCCGATTCTACCAAAAGAAGGGCGAGAGGACTAGTATTTTGGACTTCTCTATCAAAGAACATTGATACAGTGCTTTCTTCTTGTTCAGTATGCAACAGTACTTAACCGCATTTGCAAAAACAGCCACTTCAGCTAAGCCAGATTCCTGACCTACCTTGGTCAACAGTAGCCACTGACATATTTGAGTGGAACAATCAGCATTACTTAGTGTTGGTAGACTCTTATTCTAACTGGTTTGAGATTGATTTGCTACCTAACCTAATGTCCAGTGCTGTTATTACGAAGATGAAATGTCATTTCTTAGTTCATGGTAGTTCGCACAAAGTTATTTCTGACAACGTTACCCGGTATACCAGTCAATTTTTTCAGAAATTTGCAAAGGCGTGGGGCTTTATCCATGTTACTATTAGTCTGGAATATCCACAGTCAAGCAGCCTTGCTGAACGTGCAGTATAGAGTGCAAAGCAATTACTAGAGAGGTCAAAGCATGACAATAGCAATAGCTTCTTGAATTTGCTTAATCTCAGAAATATACTCTGTGACAAACTACTTGGATCGCCTGCTCACAGACTTCTATCTAGGCAAACTAGAACAACCTTGCCTATCAGTTCTAGTTTGTTCAAAGCCAAACTTTTTAAGAAGCGTTCCTTTCAGAAGTACAACTATGATAAAGTAAGCAGATTTATTAGTCTGTTGAAAGAAGGAAAGACAGTGAGGATGCAAATGATGAAAAGCTTTGATCAAATTGGTCAAGTGAGAAGTATATGTGCAGAGCCGAAATCCTACTTAGTGGAATCTGAGGGTATAGTACATAGTAGAAACCACAGGCATCTTCTTCCTGTGTCAAATGATATTGCAGCATTGTACTTGTGATATAGACTCTGGATCTCAGAGCAACCCTGACAATGTTCACACCAAAGAACATGTCTCAGTATCCACTCTCATTCCTGATGATGTCCCCAAAGTTGAACACTCCTTGAAGACGGTCCCCATTGCTAGATCCAATTCTGACTTTTATGTTACATGATCAGGTCATATTTCTAGACCTAGTGGAAAATACACAGCAACCGGGACATGATTGTTTTGTGTGTGTGTAATTTTGTATGACTGCATGTCAAAGAATTAGTTCTGCATAACTACACGTCAAAAGATCATTTCTGTGTAATTGCAAGTCATTGAATACTGTCATTTGGTATATGATCTATTTCTCAAAGAGGGAGGATGTAGAACAGAGCGTGTGTATGTAACTAAGAAGCATTTCCAGATGTAAGTATGTACATATAAACAGTGAGCATGTGCAGGCAGCAGTGCCATTTTGAGAGAAAAGCCAGAGTATTAGCATGTATGAGTGTGGTAATCAGTCTGTTTATAAGTTTAAGTTACAAAGCTTCATTCCTGATGTGTTTGTGTGCAATAACGCTGCTTGAACTGAACCCAGAATAGTCTGTTTTATCCTGACCAGACAAGCGACAAAATGAAAAAATGTCCAAGGATATAGATACTGGGCAATGAGATATGGACAGCTTAATGAGTTTGTAAATCCTACTGGCATGGAAAGCAGGTGGGAAAGTAGGGGCGGGGTTTCTTTAAAATAAATGTAATGATAAGGGGGGGATGAGAAAATGGGGTAGGGTGGAGAGTAAAGTGAAATCCGAAAAACAGTAAAGCTTTTCCAGGCCTGGAATGGACAGATGTGATTTTGTAAGATTAGAGAGCTGATGGCAGGAAGTGATAAAAGTTAGACACAAAAGAAATTCAGAGGAGTGAATATAAAAAGGACAAAACCTAGTAAAAGCAAGGCAGTGTATGAATGCCCTGCACTATCAAGTGAAAAATCATACTGTGGACAGGATATGGAGTAGCTTCTACAAGAAGTGGGAAAACATGGACACGCCAAAAATATAAAGGCTAAAAGACAGATATACCAGGACGACTGCAGATTTAAAAATGACAAAAGGCTACAAATTCCAGTAGAGATTCACAAAATAAATGGTGATTTTATGGTAGTTAAACACTGGCAGGAAAGCCACAAAGATGAAAAGAAGGTCAAGCACTATTCCTTGTGGTACACTGAAATCTGAATGACTGTCCTAAACTAAATTAAAGCACAAGGGGAAGGGCAGAATCCAGCTCACTAAATATTTTTACAAATGTAGTGTGGTACACACTTCTTAGCTGGCATGCATGTATGCTGAACACCCACCATCCTCCACTTAAAGCTTTGAAGGAGACAATCAGGGATGAAGGCAGCTCACCAATTACTTGGTAGAATGTCATTTCTTGGCAGGAACTGATGTTTGGGTTTAACCAATTGGGCACCACAATGTCCAGTACAGCTCGCTAATCACTTTGTAGAATGAAGCACAGGCTATACGTCTTAGCTGGAGTTGATTATCTTTGTAGAATAAAGCACAAGCTATACTTCTTAGCTGGAGCTGATGCTTGAGTTTAACTCAATGAGTCAACCCAACATTCTTCTTTGTAGGAACCCAGAATCCTTCTGAAGTAAAGGAAAGTATGGTACAGTACATGGACCCCAATGCTACTGCCAGGAGAAAAGGGTCATATATGGTAGAGGTTAATTCTGTAGCACACAATGGCCAAGACAGGCCTGCAAACAGGATACCAAGGCACCTGTGGGGGGTGCTACCTATTAAGAATGAATCTCAGATCACCTAAAGCCTAGGCTACTCACACAGCCAAGCTAAGAAGCAAAGATTCAGATGGCTGTCTTCAAGAAGACTAGAAATGATGCCCTGTGGACAAGGGACCAAATCTATCACACAGTTGGAGGTCACTATCTCAAAAAAAATATCAGAGGAGAATCAGGGTAATGTCGAACAAAGAAACTCATGCCCCACGAATCTTAGGCAGGACAACTAGAAATCAGTACCCCGAAAGGGGAATGTAAAGAGGAACTCCTCCTAACAAGCTTTGGCTGCAGCAAGCAACATCAGAAATGCTCTAGACACTGAAGGAATTTAAGAACACCCCTAATCCCAGGGAAGAGCTTGACCAGTTAAACTAGAGGCACTATAACAAAGCCGTTCAACTGGGGGGAAACTGCAGCATTTCAGAAATCTACCTGACAATCTCATGGGGAGACAGGGATGGAGGGTAATGACCACCCCACAGCCTCAGAAGGAAAGAAAGAGGATAGGTGGAAAGCTTAATCAACTGGATTGACCAGTAAGTCACAGTGATGTGAACCCCCCCCCCCCAAAGAGAAGCAGTATCCATAACAATAGGGAGAGATCACTGTATCCTCCAAATCTACCATGGAGGGAATTGAAGAAGGAAGGGAATGTGAAGAACTCACAAAAAAAAAATCAAATGACAGAGACTGCAAGAAGACTCTGCCAAACTCATGCTGGTTGTTCTCTAGTGCAGTAAAACTGAAGGGAGCTTCAAGTGTTCCCCCAAACCTGGGAAAGCTGGGTTACAGAAATGAGAAATGACAATTACAAGGGACTACATGGAACTAGGGTTGAAGACAGTACAGGGCCCCTTATTCCAAGCTGTGTGTTAAGTGGTTTCTCATCTCGTGGAAGATAGAGACTGCAGCTAACCCTTTAATGACGAGGGCAAAAGCCTACAACTCAGAAAAGTGTACAGCAATAACTGTAACACTTGCTCATGCCTGTTAAAGGGTGCATCCAGCAGAAAGTTGTCCAGACCTTTTATGTGCCCTGACTGTTTTCTACCTCAGACATCAGAGAGCATTTGAGGTGAGATGCCACATGCAGTAGTTTCATTAGGGTCAAAATGAAATGATCATCCAGATTCAGGAAGGGCTGTAAGTCTGCCCATTAATGACTCCATCAGGAAGGACTGGAAGGTAGACTAATAAGACAGACAGCCGAGAGGCCTAAACGCTAATATAACATAGGAGAAACTCTTCCTTCCAAACCTCTCCTCCTCTCTAGTTACCCTGTTCTCCCATCTGGGAGGCTGGGTGTATGTCTCTGGGCAAGCTGAAAGCCTATCAAGACCACATGGAATTTAAGCATGGGGATGGCTGGTCAAAATGTTACTTGCAACTGCTAAATGACAAGTAAGCACTCCATCAGGTGAAAATGCCTTCCAGTCACCAAGATTAAACACCCAGAGAGACTTGTTCCTGGATCTGGGATGCTCTAAGAGCTATTTTGCACAACAGTTAGACAATACAAGTGTCCAAGGCCTCTTTGAAGGATGCTCCATCTCCAGGAGTAGTAGGAAGCCATGAGCCTCTGAACAGTCAATCATCTCAAAAATGAAAGCATCTCTTCTTCCCATGAGGTAACTGACAGGAAAGAGAAACCCTGTACCTTCTTGACTGCTTCAAATCTAGTACTTTTCATGGGTGTGGGCACAGTGTGGGATTAAACCAGAGCCAACAAGCAAATGTGGGCACAATGAGGGCAACATGCAAAAAAGAGGGAAGCCTATGCCTTGGCCTGCTGCTGATCTTATAAAGACGTTCTTAAAGATGAAATCCTGCACTTGGGACTCCAGCACTCACCAAAAGTCAATAAGTCTCTTGAGCTGTCAAGTCAGGTCTGTGAATTTTGACAAGGGCTTACCCTGTGAAGACTTCTTCACGAGATCTGATGAGTCCAACCAACCTGAAAGGGAATCCCTAGAAGCTGCCTCACTCCCAAGTACCTCTGGACAACAGGATGACACAGTGAACTCCCTCACTGTGTGATAAACTTGGATGGACTGAGGTTTGATGTGCTGAGGCATTCTTGGATACAGTCCCACTAAGGAAGCTACCAGTGCATTTATCCCAAGGGTCAAGCTATTCACAGTAAAGGATGACTGGAATGGAATCAAGCTCCTTGCTACTGAAAGAGGATTCCCACCACTGGGAGGTTCTGTAGGCCATGGAAAATTCAGATTTACCTCTTAGGAAGACTAGGCCACAATCATTCCCTCCAGCAAAATGTTAGGTGCCTGAACTCTGGCCAGTCCACTGGGCATCAAGAAAAACCCTCACGTAATTCCCAGAGGCGGTCTCATTTAGTCATTACTTAGATTTCAGAAACTTTCTACACCAAAAATTAATCTTAGGGGTATGCAAATGTAGAACTTTTGTGTCAACGACACCAAGGATTGAATTCACAACTGACAGCAACAAAAAAAAGAAGAGGCAGGTGCAGGGATGTGTGAGCTTATGTAATCAATGTGTGGTATTACAATGTGCATCATGACTGCACAGCCATCATTACGAGAAGGAATGTCAAAAAAGATTACTGAGCGCAGGGGTATGATTCACCCCAAACACGGGACCTGTCAAGAAGGGTCTTCATTGTCAGATCTTGGATAATTTAAGTTACAGATTCTCTGATATATATGAAACAGCATAGCTAGCTTATAACATTATTGTTTTACTACTTATATGTACCCAAATATTTGTATTCACTGGTTATTATCCATCTGTGTATACTACAAACAACAAATAGTTATCATTTTGACTTGTTTAAGCCTCTCAAAAAAAAATAAATAAATAACATGTCAATGCCTTGCTAAGGAGGCTGGGTTCACTATCTGTGGGCGTGTGCTTTCACTAGTTCTGAAGTTATAACAATAAAATCAGAAAGCAAGTTCAGGTCTAGTGACCATATAGTATAGGCTACATAAGGAAGGAGATAAAAACAAACAGGATCTCCCAAGTGATGTTCTGTTATCAACACTGAATGGATTAGCCTGGAACAGTTAAGCATGATAAACACACGGAGAGCTCCATCTACTAAGGGGCATATTCACAATTAATAATTAAGACCTGTCTGCTGAAAGGGCCTTGAAGAACTTAAGTAAACTTTTCAATCCACTGGCTAAATGATGCAGCTAGCTGGTTAAAATGCCATCAGAGTTCAGTTCAAACTGAAGATAGCAGCAACAATCGGGGAAAAATATCACTATTGACAGCGCTCCCATGGTCAGAATAATCCCAAACCCACTTATATACAAAGAAACGGGAGGTCACCACTAACTGAAATGCATCTGTAAGAATATCCAAGGACAGTATTCCATTGAAAAGAAAGTAAAGGAACCTCAAAAATCAAAGGTGGTTTACAAAGCTCCCACAGACTTACAAGAATTGTCACAGACTAACCATGATACAAAACCATCAAAAAAGGTCCATTCATTGACAGGAGTACCTGGAAGACTGAGTAATAGGAAGGAAAAATAAAGACGGCAATGTCTGTGGATCAAGAAATTCAACAGAACACAAAAATGGGTAACAAATGAGGAGACAGTGTAAACAGTAATCTTACTCTTGGCCCCTGAGTACAGCGACTCTTCCATCTTCACAGAGTTTTGTGTATACACTGTCAAGCATCTTGGGAATGTTCACATCATTCTCTGCCAAAGCAGCCTCCAACATGGACTCGCCTTGTTTCACCAGCTCTGCTACCAATGTCGCCCTGTAAGCAGGAAGGAAAACATTAATATGTCAGCAGAAGAATAAACATGGTTATCTAGCAATGTCAGCTATAAAGGCATCTACTGTAAATTCAGATCTTAGACACTCTCGGACGCCCCACCACTGGCCCAGTAATCAAGGAGTCTCAATCCTCACCAATAGCACCAGTGGGGGGGACATACAGTGGCAGGATGACAAGTACACACACAGTAAAGTGCAATTTTCCTTAAGAGCAGAGAGAGACTACAGTCAGTCTGGGATTGGTTTCTCCCTCTTTCTCCAGATCCCTAATAAGACTCCCCACTGGCACAGCTACAGAGTTGAGTTCTCAGCTGAGTGGCCAAGCAAAGACCTCCAGCACCATCTATGTCCAACCAGTGCTTTATATCCCTGCCCAAGTAGCTGACACACACTGAGATTTGATTTACAAATACACACACACACATGGGAAAGGCTGGCACATGTTTACTAGCTATGCCTCCTTTTGCCCAGACTATAAGGTAGTTATAACTGCCACCAGCCAACTCTATATCAGCTGCTTTAAGACCCTTAATAAAGGGTGTCCAATCTTACTGTGTAATGTTATTATTAATCCAAGTGGTAGTTTGACCAAGAGCAAGGTTATTAGGAGTGGCCCACAGTCTCACCAAATAAACACGCAAGTACTCTCAGAACTTAACTATGTCTCACAAATATCAGCCACAATGAAAGGTTGAAATATATTTAATAAAACAACAACAAAATACTCAACATATAATCAGTTACATCAGAGTACAAAATCACAGGAAATATTTCAAACACTGCAGGACAGTATCAAATAAATAAACACACCATCTAAGCTATACTTCACTATATGCCTGACTGTATCTAATAGAAATTATTGTACCCTAGTTAACTTACTTACAGAGCAACCAGGCAGATAGGGTGAGTGGATGCTCTTTGTCAGGCCAAAGACAAAATACAAAATGCTCAATCTCTCTCTCAGAGAGTTCTTAAATTAATATCCCAAACATTACTGCTGGGATACTTGCAGAATGACATCATTACTTGTCATCTGACTTTATTTCCCAGGCTTAAAACTACCGCATTTAGCATCTACTTGTGAAAATACACAAAACTTTTTTTTCTTAGATCTCAGACAGATCCTGACAGTCATAAAACAAACACTTCCAAGACAATACAAAAAACGTCTAGTTCTAGACATTGCATGTTACTCTGAAACAGAGATAACATCTTTTTATTACGTGGTCAAAGTTATTTACATTTTCAGCTATTCTTCTGAAGTTAAATTCTTATTTTTCAGTTTCCATTCTGTTATGGGATAAGATCAGCTTATTAAAATGTATATTAGTTTCAGTTTCATTAATGATTTTATAATGAGATTGTTAAAAAGCAAATATAATTTTTGTATGCAGGGCTGTGGAAAAATACAGCTAACTAGTCTAGTCCAGATACAGATCTGCTGTATCCAGGATGGTTTGTAAGCTTCTGAGTGCTGCCAAAGTCTGCTCTTCAATTTTTTCCTTAGATCTGCTAGTTCTCTCCTCTCCTGTACTTTTACCAGCTTATTAGTCTAGCACTTTATCAGACTTCTCGTAGCAATTATTGTAGCACACAAAAGTGCTATCAGCACTAAACATTCTACAAGGAAACAGCTCCAGTACTTATTATTAATGTCCACCACTCCAGGCATGTATAAAGGTTGGTTGCCTGTGCCTTCTCCTATTAACCTGGTGAACTTGGGAATCCTGAAGCAATGTAGCAACTGCCTCATGTACACCAACAACCCTCACCTCTTACCTTCCAACACTCAGATTTGCAAGAGATGGACTTGTATAGCCAAACTGGAAGCTACACACTCTCTAACCAAGACCGGAATAGCTGGTCAAGAGGAGAAAGCCAACACCTGCACCACACCATATGGAACACATAGCCCTCCAAAACACACACCAGCATTGCCTTCACATAAAAACACAAACCACACACCCACTTTCGTGGAGGCTCTGAATAAAAATCTACCCAAACAGTAGAGACCTCCAAGGCAGAAATGCACTCTATCACCACAATACAACACTAATCATAAGACACATAACTCTCCTAAACAGTGTGCCACTCAACCAGAGCCCCTAAGGCAAAACAGCATGCCCAACACACTAGACATAGGTGATTCGATAGTGAGACACACTGATGTCCTACTCACTAGGTTGAATAAGGAGAAAGTAACAGTCAGCTGCCTGTCAGGTGCCAGGCTCTGCCACATAACATGCATTCGGATCCCTCAACAACAGGTACAAATATGACTCAGTCATTGTACATGTGGTTGTGAATGACCTGAGACGTACCTCCCTGGACTATATGAAAAGAGACATGGAGGGGCTCTCAGATTATGTAGCCTAGACAGGTATGACACTAGCCCTGAGAAGCATACTACCATCACCCAGAATGATACCACAGTACAATCAAAAAATAATTGATTTCAACAATTGGCTAAGTTTCTGGTGTCACTCTAAGGGGATCCAGTATCTGTCTGCCTGGGATGACATGACTGACAGACCTTGATGCTTTGCCAGAGATGGCCTACATCTGTCACCCCTGGGCTTCCAGATACTGGCCAAGGCTCTTGACACCCCTAGAGTGCTTTTTTTAGGCGGTGTTCCAAAGACCAAATTACCAGCATAACAGCTACAAACAACTGCAGTCTGAGGGTCATATTGCTCAATGCCAGAAGTCTAAATCTCAAAATGCACTCGCTAGAAGCACTCCTTAAAATGGAGAACATCGACATCTGTGCTGTAACAGAGACCTGGGTTCAAGGCAGCAGAAAGCATCACTACACTACCAGGCTATAACTCTTTCCACACCTTTCGACCCCAGAACTTGGACTGAAGCTCCAAAGGCGGTGGTGTTTCCATATTCATAAAGGATGCACACACCTCCAGACTGGTAGCCCAACATAATGCATCAGAAATACTTCAGGTGCAGCTAACACTGTGTAAGACAGCGATTCAGGTTGTAGTCTGCTATAGGTCCCCAACCATGTCGCAAGACTTAAACTCCATGTTCCTAAGCACCCTGGAGAATATTAGGGTCCGACCTAACAATGTCATACAAGGTGACTTCAACTACCTCTTCATTAACTGAGAAAACTACTTGTGTACCAATAAACTTGCCCAACATTTCCTGGAGTTTATTAATTCCAATGCCCTGGACCAGCTGGTACTTACACCCACTAGAGGTAGCAACATCCTTGACGTGGTCATTACTAACATGGGTGACTGTTGCTCTACACCAATAGTCAGCTCCTCCCTGGTTAGATCCGACCACAAATTAATCACTTTGGAAATCCACATCTCTCCCACCCCCACCCTCCACAAAGGTAACCACCATGAAAAGCTTCTCTAAAGCTAACTTTGGGCTCCTAAAAACAGAGGTGGGTAACTTCACGGCACCCATGCAAATGGGGAATAATTGCATGAATGCCAAATCATACACCAATGCACTATACGAACATGTACGCAAATGCCTGGATCTTGCCATACCCAATAGAACCAAGACGCTCTCCTCCAAACAAGGAAACCAATCTGGTGGTCCCCCTGCCATAAACAAACTCTACAACAGGAGGAGAAAACTGATGTGGAATAAGGTGAAGTCCCAAGAATGGAAATCTCCCTTATCAGCCTCAACATAAAGTTGAGATGCCTCATCAGATCCTCTAAAGCTAGCTATGAAAACAGAATTAGAGCAGACAGTAAAAGACAACTACAAGGTCTTCTACAGTTATGTAATGAATCTCTATGGCAATACCCAGATTTGCTCTGAGCTACTGCACAATGGTACCTCCTACACCATGCCAACAGATATTGCCAATATACTGGAAGACAGATTCAGTGCCAACTCTACCACCCTCCCAAAAGGACCAATCACAATACCAGTAGATTGCCAGGCACCCAGTATTACTGCTGCACAAGTTAAAACAGCACTGTCCAAAGCCAAGAATACAGCTTCTATGGGACCTGATAATATCCCCATCTGTGTTCTACATGAACTACAGAGTGAACTGGCACCTCACTTGTGTAACCTGTTCAATCACAGCCTCACCTCAGGCTTTGTCCCTAGCGAATGGCGCACTGCTACAGTCATCCCTCTCCACAAAGGAGGAGTGACTACAGACCCTGGGAACTATCACCCCATTAGCCTGACGAGTCTGATATGCAAAGCTATGGAACGTATCATCATGGACCTAAAAAACAAGGATAAAGGGAATCTCAATTCTGGATCCCACACAGTTTGGTTTAGTGAAGGGTAGATCATGCCTGCTCAACTTGGTCGACTTCTTTGAGTCAGTCACCAGAGCTGTGGATGATGGCAAGGTGGTTCACACAGCCTACCTTCATCTGGCCAAGGCCTTTGATACCACTCCCCACTCAGGAATCATAGAAAAACTCACTAAGCTTAGCATCAACCCCTATATCACTAGGTGTGTTGCAAACTGGCTCACAGACAGAACCCACAGTGTTAAAGTAGCTGACTCCAAGTCAGACTGACAACTAGTCACGAGTGGAGTCACAAGGGTTCGGTCCTGGGTCCACTCCTGTTTGGTATATACTTCTCTGAAGTCCAGGCCAACACAAAGGGACTCTGACAAAGTTCGCAGACGATTGCAAGTTAGGAGCTATTATTAACTCCCCAAGTGATGCTGACATACAGAATGGCCTCACTGAGACCAACGACTGGTGTCAGAACCATGGCCTTAAGCTCAATGCCAAAAAAATGTATCGTTATCCCCTTTGGGAAAAATTCGGTTCTCATGAATTACCACATTGATGGTAGTCCACTGAACGCAGAAGGCATTATAAGAGATCTGGGAACACAGGTTGACAGCAACCTCTCTTTTGATCACCACATTGCCACTGTGGTCAGAAAGTCCTATATGGCACATCTCATTACTAAAGGGTTTGCATCCAGGAAAAAAGAGGTCATTATCTCCCTCTACTCTTCCCTCATTAGGCCAATCATCGAAAACAATGCCCCATTTGGCATGTACCTCACTAGACACCTACAACAACTGGAGAGGCCGCAAAAGTACCTGACGAAGATGATCCTAAGCCTTAAACACTTGTCCTATATGGACAGACTCAAACTCCAACTATGTTCTGTCTCATATCGCCTACTTAAAGGCAATCTCTGCTTGACTTACAAAGCCATGTCTGACCCAGCTCTGTTAGAAATGCTACATCTAAAGAAATCCCAATCCTTCCACACCACAAGCTCCAGAGACCTCAACCTCAGTATCACAATCAACAGAACGTACTGGAGGGACAGGTTCATAACCCAGAGACTGCTCATGCCATGGAATAGACTTCCCATGCATGTCAAGCAGAGCACCTCGCAGACCCTCCATTAGAAATCTTGATGAGTAGATGGGAAATAGAAGATTTACCACGGGGATAACTCCTGTGGCTCTACTCGACCGAGGCATTGGGAACCAAGGTCGGGTGGTACGATGCCAGGGTAATCCTATGGCTAGGCTTGTAAAAGCTCCAGGGCCATTAACCTAGTACACACCTATGAACCTATAAAGCTGGAGTTACTGCTGTGGTCCAACTGCATTCTTTTAATATGTAACAAGGAAAAGTAAGTGTTGTAAGAGCAGAGGCATGTTAACTAATATAAAAAGGAATGTGTTAGCCTGACTCCTCCAGGCTAGGAGTGTGTTTTTGCTGGGAAAAGTTTGAAATATCCAAGGTCAGAAAACAAGACCCTTGAAGCAGGTGGATAATGTTAAGGAAGCTGTTCACATGAAGTCCGAGGCGAGAATCACGAGGGATGAGAACATTTTTAAAGTCATTAATTAGTCAGAATGCTTTTTGCAACATTTTGCATGGATGACTTGATAAAGTGTATAAAAGATGCAGTTTTCCTTTGTTCAGAGAGACTGGCTTACCAACTGCTATGAAGATTGCCTCTCAGCACTGTAAATAAACAAAAAATCTCTGTTTGCACATCCTGAAGTGTTGTTCCTGACTCAAGGCATACAACGTAAATTCCTAATATTATTTATTTATGAGTATAACATTTTGGTGCCGTGACTCAGATCTGAACTTTGGTATTGCTGCAAGGTAGTCCTGGAATAGGGCCCATCACAGATTTTCTGCGAGTTCCACCCTGCTTTGTATGGAATAGTCAGAGACTCATATGTCCAGCTATTCAGGGTTTGCAAATATACTAGCCTAGGCAGGGAAATTGTTTTGTAAGGGGAAAAATGGTTTGTTTGTGGTTTTTTTTTTGTCTTTTAGACAATTTTAGCAAAAGCAGAATAAGTGAATGACTGTTTTTGTCTGACTGAGTTGTTTGTAAGGTATACAAAGTAATAGTGGGAGGACCCCACAGCAAATGAGAATTGTAAATGTATGTGCACATACAGTAAAAGACAAATTAACACAAGGAGGCAACTTGTGTCGTGGGCGGTACTCTCAGGATTGAAAGCTAAGAGGTATGAGAGATGTTTTATTCTGTCAATGTCTGAATGAATGAGAGAGAAAAAAAGAAAAACGTTAAAGATAAAGTTAAAACAAGTTAGAGTCCACAACATGATTGTGACGCAGACTATAAACTGTTAAACACATTTGTGAGCCTACAGCATGATGGGACGTAGAAGTATGCATTGTTAAAATAAATTCACAAGCCCATAGCACGCTGGGGCGCAAGTGTGATTGTGTGGAAGTACCCTCAGAGGGTCCGAAAGAGTGGTCAGTTCTGGACACTACCGATCTGTCCAGTTATCCCAATCACAATGCTGGAGCTGTAACTTGAGGTCATGCCGGGAGGAAAGCAAGGAGGTGTGGGAAAAGGCTGATAGAAACCTCTCCTCTGTTGCACGCCGGACTTCCTACCCTTTCCTCCCTGTAAGGTGTGTGGATTATTACAGTTATTTTCTGTCCTTGGAACTGCCAGGATCCAGGATTTGTAAGGTAAGCTTAACATTTTTTTTTATTTATAAAAAAATGGGAGCAAAGATAAGCAAGATCAAAGCCTTGCAAAGGGAACATTCAGCTTGCTAAGAATTGCTCTGATGGGGTATTTCCATTAAATGGAACTTATAAGACTAAATTGATGACATTGAAAGGTATTTTGGAAGAAAGGAAAAGCAAAGTAAGTGGGGAGCAAATGGCAGCATTTTATTCTTCGTACAATGAAGCACTTAAAAGGGAAAGAGAGTCAGGATTAAGAAGGTTGCAGGATACTAATAAGAGATTGTTGCAACAGGTAAGAGAGGTTAAAAAGGCAGTACAGACCAGTAAAAAGGGATCCCTTTATCCTGTCTTAGCAGGTTTGGAACAAACTGAGGATGGCCAAAAAGCAGAAATTTCTGAATAGGATGGCAATCCCCCAGCAGCTGCTGCACCCCCACATGTGCAGGTACATGTACCTCCTGTACAAGTGTATTTCTCAGACCCCCCCCCACCTTTCGGTCAACTGTCCATTGGACACCCAAGTCCGCAGGATACTGTTACATCTCATATTAGTTCCCCTGTTCAATCTTCACCTTCTGAACTGCAGTCGAGGGGGATTATTGTTCCTATCCTTTTCAGATAGCTTCTACTTCCCCAACAGGGGCATTAGCATTTGATACTTCTGTATCTCATCATACACGCTCACATGACAGGGTACAACAGGAGATTGTGACCTCTGGAGGGTATCTTTTGGCACCTCTCAGGGAAATTCTCAGGGCTAATAACAGAGAACTTGTTCATTGTCCTTGGACCCCTGCTGATTTGCATACTATCTCTAAAAGTTTTCCAAATATTAGGGAAGATCCATTAAAATTTAGAGAAGAATTAAAAACTATAACAGAATGTAACAATCCTACTTTGACAGATTTTAATCAGCTGCTTAGGATAGTTACTTGAGATGACGTATGGAAGCAGTTACTGTAGAAGGCTGAGGTGACAGACTCTTCTCTCTCAGGAAATGCATTAACAGATAAATGGACAGCATTGTTAAACCAAAATACGGACATGTGTCAAGTTAGGAATGACTGGTCTAAAATACAGGCATGTAAATAAAATAAAAAGGGGAAGCCCCTGCAGCCTATTTGAGTCACCTTAAAACAGTATTTGCTAGACATTCAAGAATACCAGACCCAGAAGAGCAAACTATGCCAGCTAATCCGCCAGCCTTTGTGCAGGGTCTGTAAGCCCCTGTACAAAATCAAATAAAGCAAGTGCAAAGAATGGCAGCAAAAGGACTTGAGTCTTTATTAAGTGCTGCAAATCAATCTATAGAGTATCAGGAAAAACGGAGAAAGGATACTGAGGATAAGCTGTTAACTTTACAAATTTGGCAACTAGAAAACCCGAGGGGTCGAGGGAGAAGCAGGGGAAGGGGTAGAGGAATTACCAAGATTTAGTAAAAGTGCTGGCTGAGGGGAACAAGGTGCCGCTGGTTGGCAACAACTTGGCAGTGCCCCTCCGGCTTCATCTAGCACATCTTGCTTCAATTGTGGAGAAGCAGGACATTGGAGAGGAGAATGCCTACACAGGCAAATGCAAAGAGTCCAAGACACTTGGATTGAATGGCATCCAAATTATAATAATGCAGTTTTTCCCCCACCATCTCCTCACATTAGAAGTCAAGGAAATAGCACAGAATTAAATCTTAATCCTCTACTGCCAATAGATTAAAACGGACCCTACTTTAAGATGGAAATAAATTCAAAGAAAATCCCATTTTCTGGTGGACACTGGAGCCACCAAGTTAATGTTAAAAATTACTTCAGATAGTCAAACACCAGTATTAAAGTATAAAATAAAAGCAGTCTAAGTGACAAATGCTACTGTTACATATCCTGTTTCAGAAACTATCCCCATTACTTTAGGTCTGATCGAAGAAAGGCATTCTTTCCTTTTGAGTACTACTGCACCAGTAAATCTGCAAGGAAGAGATTTGTTATGCAAGCTGGGATGTACTATTTATTATACTCCAAAAGGGGTGTATCTGAATATTCAGACAGAAGCAGAGGGGGAAGTACTGGCAGTTTTAGCGGAGGCTGAAGAACAGCCGGTGTAAAGTATACAGGCAGATGAAAAGTTACTACAGCAGGTACCTGCCAACTTGTGGGCTAAACACGAAAATGAAGTAGGTATACTAAAATCAGCAGAACCAGTAAAAATAAAATTAAACCCATCAAAACATCACCCTAGAGTTCCACAATATCCACTAAAACTGGAAGCAGAGCAGGGAATCAAACCTGTAATTCAGTTTCTGATACTGCAAGGAATAATAATGCCAGCTAAAAGTCCTTGTAATACTCCTATATCCCCAGTGAAAAATACCAGGAAAGGATACTTATAGATTTGTACAAGATCTAAGGGCTATAAATAATGCAGCATTGCCTAATTTCCTGTTCCAACTCCAGCAACAATACTGAATTGCATACCACCTACAGCTAGTTACTTTTCCGTAATAGATTTATTTTAAGCATTCTTTTGTGCCCATCCCGAGTCTGGCTCCAAGAACAGTATTGTTTCCACTTTTCAGCATAGGATTTTCTAGTACTAGGCCTCCTTGCTTCCAGAATTACATCTAGCACCTGCTTACTGAGGGATGCTATTGGAGAGCTCAAGGAATTAGCCAGGCTGCAAGGTTCAGGGTTTGAAGCAGAGGGTGCAGAATCTGGCCCGCCTGCTGGGACAGAAGGGAAGGTGTCTGAGGTAGGTGCCATGGCTCCAGCAGTATCATACTGGCAACCAGTGCTGGCGAGGTGAGTCTGGTGCAATCAGTATTGTCCTTGGTTTGTCCTGTTTGATCTTTAGCAGAACCTTTGAGAGGAGAGGCAGAGGGGGAAAGGCATAAATGAGAGGCTTTCCCAGGTAAAGGACAGGGCATCCACTTTCCAAGCTTGACTGTGGGGAGTCCTTGTGCAGAATTTGTCCAATTGGTAGTTCTGAGGGGAGGCAAACAGGTCTATCTCTGGAATCCCCCATTTGTTCCTCAAGAGATTGAATATTTTTGGTTACAGTTTCCATTCGTGTAGGTCCATGAGATTTCTGCTTAGGTTGTCTGCCAGTGAATTTAGCTTGCATGGCAGGAATTGAGCTTGTAGGTGCACTTGGTAGCTCAAGGCTGTGTTCCACAGAGCCATGGCTAGTCTGCAGAGAGGGTACGAGTGGATTCCCCCATATAACTGTGGTGTTGTCTGGCTTTACCAATAATTGTCTTGGAAGGATGTGGTCTTTGAAGGCTGTCAGGGAATTCTGTACAGCTAACATTTCTGAAGCGTAGGTATTTCCTGCAAGATTCCCTTATTGGAATGTGCGGGTAAGCTTCCTTTAAGTCTAAGGTTGCCAATCAGGCACCTTTGCCTAGCATAGGAAGCAGCTGTTGAAGGTTAGCATTTTGAATTTTGGGATTACCAAAAAGGTGTTTAGAATAGAGAGGTCCAGAATAGGACGTCAGGAACTGTCTTTTCTGGGTACCAGGAAGTGTCTCAAATAAAAACCTTGTCTTCTTTCTTCTGCTAGGACAGGTTGAATAGCCCTGATACTTAGGAGAGAGAGAACCTGCTGTTGAGCCTCTGCCCACTGGTTTGGGGGTAGGTCTGGTCAACCATTTGGGGTTGGTAGGGCATGGAAGTGGAATCTGTATCCTTGGAAACCTACATTTAAAACCCATTTGTCCTGGGTAATGAGTTCCCAGTTTTTTGCATGCAGGGCGAGTGTTCCGCCTAAGGGAGCAGGGAGTTGAGCAGGGCTTGAAGGGTTAGGGTTAAGGTTAAGTCATTGTGACTATTTTCTGGGGGGGGGGGTGTCTTACTACTTCCTGCTTTGGAAGTGGGAGCCCCCCCCCCCCAATGCTTAGGCCTGTGTGTAGCCAGAGACTGTAACCTAGGTGGTCTGCTGTTCCTGGGTTTGGACTGAGAAGGCCTGGAAGAGACTGGAAAGGACCACTTCTTTGAAGGCCAATGCCTACTAAATCTGGGAGGCTGTACTTGCAGGAAATCTTTAACAGTTTGCATAGATTTAGCTTTTGCCTCCATCTTTTTGAGAACTTCTTGTTTGTTGCCAAACAGGCGGTCTTGGTTTAAGGGAGCATCCAGTAATTTAGCTTTAACATGATCTGGCAAGTTTTGCTTCTTAAGCCAGGCATACCTTCTACATACAGACCCAGTGACAGCAAGGGCTTCTAAACAGTCAAAACCACATTGCAAAGTATGTTTACCAACTTTTTCAGCAGAATGCATTAAATCTGTAATTCTTTGTGTTCAGCCCAGTCAGGAATCAACATCATTTTCTGTTTAAGTATTCCCATAATATCCTGCTGGTACTTTAACATATGAAACTGGCAATTTAAAGCCCTAATGGCCAAAGTAGCAGAAGTGTATACCTTCTTACCCCATCTGTCCAAGGCTCTAGAATCTCTATCAGAAGGGGTAGGATTTTTGGCAGTAGTAGCCTTAATGCCTTTTGATCCTTGGGAAATGGTCTCTGGATCCGCAGTAGGATTTTTGAAGAGCAACTTGTGAGAGTCAGGTACTCTAATACCCGTCAGGTTTTCTGGGAGCTGGAGGTGAAGTGTCTGGGGACAAGCTAGATTCCAAGAAAGCATCATCTACAACGTCCTGAACAGGAGGGATAGCTAAAGGCCTGTGTTGAGGAAGGAGTAAGAATTCCCTAAGCCTCTTTTTGGAGTCAGAGTAATCCTGGCTTTCCCAGCGGAAATGCTCCCTAAGAGTGTGCAAGGTTTCACCAAAACAAAAATCTTCTGGCGGGAAGCAGAGGGAATGGAATCCTCTGCATCAGAATCCTCATAGGTAGATAAGGGCAAATCCTGGTAATCAGAAGAAACAAAAAAATATCAGAATCCTGATCAGAAGAATCAGAAGGAAAATCAGTTCTAGGTCTCTTAGAGGGGGCAGGCTGGCTTCCCCTAATTAAAGTAATAAGGTTTTCAGCCATTCTAAGCATTTATTTTTTTAGGCATATGGGCCTGACCATACGGTTTGGACACTGGTTTTCTAGGCGTGGGTTGGGTTTTAGGCCTGGATGAAGAAGCTGGCGTCAGTTTAAAATGCAAATCTGTAGGCCTGAATACACCCTCAGAAGCTGGTGCCTGCACAGTGGCTCCGGACCCATCCAAGGTAGAGAAATCCATAGGTTCCGTAGTCGAAGAAGCATCTCGCGCCATACCGGACTCTGAATAGGCCTCGGTAGAGGCCTGCGAATCTGAAGTAGCGGGTATCAGGGGGTGCAAAAGTGCCTCAGTACCGGGGAACTCGCAACTACCTTAACGGAAGCGTCGTCGGCAGTTTTGGACCTATGCGGTCTGTCTGTCTTTATCCTTACATTTTTTCAGAATATTGGTGGTCAGATGGCTTACCAAAGCCATTTCTGAATAGTTATACCAAGTAGCAAAATAATTTGCTGCAAAAATAGACAGACAACGAATAGTTCGGGGGTGAATAAGGCACAAAACCGACAGCGAGGGACTTCGTGGTCTGGACCTAAGCAAGGAATGCAGTACGAATGAAAATCTTTATGAGGTATTTGCTTTCCACAGGTAAGACAATTGTTAACTTTTACTGACATCGGTTAAGAGCAAGAAAAAAGGATCCCCAACGGGATATTTAGCTTTTTTGAAGACTTCGGTTCTGAAACTCGAAAACAAAAATTTCAGCAGTCGAACGACCGGCACTTGCAAACTGCTTCTGCTTCGGGCACTGCCCGGCAGGAAAGACTGATGTAATGGTGTCGGCTACATGTTTTATACCCCTTGACGATCTGACATCATGGAAGAAGAGACAGCATCAGACGCAGGAATCCAAGACTCTGGTATTCAGGTTGGCTGAAGGCTACCTGCAGGCAGATAACCAAAATGTAATGATTGCAACATTGAAACATGAAGAACATCTACTCAGAAATTGCCAAACCTTTGACAAATCTTTTAAAGCAGGATACACCAGAGCCTCTCCTTTGGAATGCTGAAGAGGAAAAATTCATTTCAGCATTTGAAATGAGCTTCAGCTACTGCCTTAGCTTTAGGATTACCAGACTAAGACTTTTATTTTATTCTGTCATGAAAGAAATGGATTTGCTCAAGGAGTCCTTGCACAGAAACATGGGGACAGCTATCGTCCATTAACTTATTACAGCACAGCACTTGATGTTGATTCTGTTGCAAAAGGTTTTCCACCCTATTTAAGGGCGGTTGCCGCTGCTGCCATTCTAGTTAATCTATCTTGCACACTCGCTGGTGCTCGGGCATGATCTCACAGTAGCTGTCCCTCATTCTTTATCATTTCTTTTGCTTAAAATGAAAACTCAACCACTCTCGACTGCACGTCTAACTAAATATAAAAAAGAAGTTATGTACTCACCATAACGTTCCATCTGAGTAGGTAACTTCATTTGTCAGCAACCTGTGGGTATCAGATCCGACCTGGATCTGAGCCGGCAGCTTTCCAAGCTAAAGATCTGAGCTCTCAGCTCCTCCCCCTTACCCACAATACCCTGCTACCTCCCTCCAGTCCTCAGATCGAGTTTGCCAACTTATCAAGCAACAAACAGCCAAACCATACTCGAAAAGAGAAACACTAACCTGATGCCGAACAGAAGGCAGACATTCCGTCATGACGATGACCACGAAACAGGTTAGGGGGAAAGAGGGGGGGTTGGTTGCTGACAAATGAAGTTACCTACTCAGATGGAAAGTTATGGTGAGTACATAACTTCTTTATCTGAAGTAGTTAACTTCATTTGATCAGCAACCTGTGGGACAGAGTCCCCAGCTACCAAAAAACCTGGGAGGTCCTCAAGGAAGAATATTCTGGAGCACTGCGGGGCCAAAGGCTGCCCTCCCTCTGGATATCAGATCCAGCTTGTAGTGTGAAATGAAGGTATGAGAAGAGGCCCAAGTAGCCGCTGAACAAATGTCATCTAAGGGAACTCTTGACCAAAATGCTGCAGAGGTAGCCATAGAACGGGTAGAGTGAGCATGAACCCCCCAAGGGTTCAGGCTGGCCCGAAGCTTTATACGCGTGTAAGATGCAGTGGGATATCCATCTAGCTAAAGTAACTTTCGTAACTGACTTGCCTAAGGATGGCTTAGCGAAAGAAACGAAAAGTTGCTCCGATTTGCGAGATGCAGCTGTCCTGTGCAAATAAAATCGCAATTGTCTATGCACATCTAACAAGTGCAGTCTGTATTCCCCTTTGTTTTGAAAGTTGGGGAAGAAAACAGGCAATTTGATGGCTTGATTGATATAGCCTCGGAGGCCACTTTAGGCAAGAAGGAAGGATTAGTCTTGAGAGATGCTCTGTCCTTATGGAAGACCAGATACGGGGGTTTTGTACAAAGGGCCTGAAGTTCAGATACCCCTCTAGCTGAAGTAATTGCAATCAAGAAGGCAGTTTTCCAAGATAAGAATTTTAAGTCAACAGAGGCTGCAGGTTCAAAGGGTGGGCCAGTTAGAGCCTGAAGAACTAAGGTTAGGTCCCATGGAGGAACCGCATTCTTGACAGGAGCTCTTAACAGAAAGGTGCCCTTCAAGAATGTCTTGCATATCTTAGAGGAAGCCAAGGGTCCAAGGTTGTCCCCGATGTGGAAGTGAGAAATGGCCACCATCTGAACCTTCACAGTAGAAGAACTGGCCCCTTAATGAAAAATGTGGGACAAATTCAAGAACTGCTGGAATGGGAGCCGTAAAAGGGTCCAAATCACTATGTATGGCCCAGATGGAAAAACGTTTCCATTTACTGTTGTAGATCTTCCTGGTAGAGGGCTTATGTGCCGCTACCAGGATAGATTTTACAGGAGACGAGATACCGGGAGTCCTAGCCACAAATGGAACTGGATCAACCAAGCCGTAAGCTTGAGGTCGTCCAGATTCGGAGTTTGCAATCCCGAAGGATGAGAAATCAGATCCGGAATGGGATCTAAGACCCAAGGAGGAGCTATGATGTGAGACCGTAGATATGGGAACCAGATTTGACGAGGCCAGAATGGGGCTATGAGGATTAGTTTGCTCCCCAACCGACGAGCTTTCTGTAGAAATTTCGTCATTAGTGGGAGAGGAGGATAAGCATAAAGAAGACCGGGTGGCCAAGCAAGAACTAGAGCGTCTCTGGGGCTCTCTCCTGGTGGGGGAATTAGAGTGAAAAAGTTGCTGCACTTTGCATTCGAAGGAGAAGTGAAGAGATTGCAGCAAGGCTGACCCCATCTGAGGAAGATCTGTTTCTCTACTAAGGGGTTCAGAGACCACTTGTAAGGTGTGAGGATAGATCGACTCAGCTTGTCCGCTAGAATGCTGGACCGACCCGGAATGTGCATTGCTATCAGAAAACGGCTGGTGGAAATCGCCCATTCCCAAACTCTCATGGCCTCTCGACAAAGAGGGTAAGACCTGGTTCCTCCCTGTTTGTTGATGTACCAGACCACTGCCATGTTGTCTGTCTGAATTGCAATAGTCCCCGGAGGAAGAAGGTCCTGAAGAGCTTGCAACGCTAAAAGCACCACCCTCATCTCCAGAACATTGATATGCAGAATGGTCTCTATAGGGGTCCACGTGCCTTGGACGGTTCTGCCCATGCAATGCCCCCCCACCCAAGACGAGAAGCGTCTGTGATTACCGTGGCTTGGGGTTGAGGCATCACGAATAGTCTCCCTTCCCGAAGCTCTCGGGAATGAAGCCATCAAAGAAAGGAGTCCCTGCAAACCCTGCTGAGGGGAATCGGTGAATCCAATGGATGTAGAAGGAGGGACTATTGGACCTGAAAGGTCCACTGAAGAACTCTCATGTGCAAACAGGCAAGAGGTGAAAGGCTGATGGCTGCCGCCATGGATCCTAGGGCTCTCAGAACTAATTCCACGGGTGGGGCTGGGGACTGTAGAAGCGCTACTACATGAAGTGATAAGGTGAGGAGCCTGTCCGCTGTCAGAAAAGCGTTGGACTGAAGTGTGTCTATTCTGGCCCCTATGAAATCAGAACCTGAACAGGATGAAGAGACAACCTCCTGAAATTTATGGTAATGCCTAGGTGACAGGCCAAGAGTAAAAAATAATCCCTAGCAGAACACAGTAGATGCCTGGTGGGGGCGGTGAGGAGCCAGTTGTCCATGTACGGAAAGACCTGAATTCCCTGAAGTCTCAGGTGGGCCGCCACAACTGACATGACCTTGGTGAACACCCTGGGGGCTGTGGTGAGGCCGAACGGGAGGACCCTGAACTGATAATGACTGGCCCCCTGCAGAAAGCGGAGAAACCTCCTGGATCACCTGTCCATGAGAATGTGGCAGTACGCATCCTTGACATCTATGGAGCACACCCAGTCGTTCTCCTGCAGAAGGGGGAGAATAGATTGCAGAGTGACCATCCGGAATTTCTCTTTGGCAATGAACAGGTTCAAAGTTGACAGGTCGAGAATTGGCCTTAAGTCCCCCGTCTTTTTTGGCACCAAAAAGAACCTAGAGTAATTGCCCTACCCGGACTGCCCTGGGGGGACATGCTGGATGACCTTTTTTTCTAGCAATTCCTTTATTTCTGAAGCCGCAGCCTCCCTCTGATTGGGTGGGACATCGGGGAGGCGCTTCCCTAGAGGGGGAAGATTCATGAATGGGACAGAGTAAACCTCTGGATATTATTCAGAGCACCCAGCGATCTGTAGTAATGGACTCACAACTTGCTGGATGCTCCGAAAAACGCCCACTGACTGCCTCCAGAGAGGAGCAGTAGGGCAACCCCTCAGGGTTGCTGCGCGGGTCGGTCAGAGAAGGGTTCTCTCGACCCAAAATTCTTCGGGCCCCCCTCTGCCTCTGGGCCGGTGTCCACCTTGTCCTCCCCTGCCTCTGAAGGATGAAGGGTCTGGAGCGGAAAGGGACTGCTGAGACTTCCGGAACCACATCTTCTTCTGTCCTCTCTGGTTCCTTGAGAAGGACCTTTGAGGAGCCGAGAAGCGGATTCCGACAGCAGACAGTGTCTTCCCGTCTTTCTCGCTCTGAAGTAACGTATCGCGGACGGTCTGGCCAAACAGCGTAGAACTGTCAAAGGGAGCGTTTGCGAAGGGCATCTTGAAGGGTTCCGCAAAGTCGGAGCCAGGCGTGGCGCCACAAGGTGACCCCTGCTCCGCTGGCTCTAGCCGCCCCCTCAGTGGCATGGGAGAGAAGCCGCACAAAAGTGTTAAATATCGATTTTAGAGTGGCCCTGTGAGCCGAGAAGGTTCATTTGTCCTCCGCCGCCATGGACTCCAGGGGAGACCCAGCGTACTCTTATCAGATCTCGCTGAAGCCTAATGACGTGTGCCAGGTAATTCAGCGCCCTTATGGAAAAGGTGGCTGAAGCAAACATCCGCTTTCCAATGAGGTCCATCGTCCAAGACTCCTTATCAGGAGGATGGACCGAGGAACTTTCTTGCGCTAGTTCCTTCTTGGTGGCAGCTGCCACCACCATGGCATCTACGGGGGAGTCCAAGTGCCTCCTTTTACACTTTCGTTTGTGAGGGACCTCCTCGGCGGGACTGTCCGAGGAGGGCTCACCAACGGGGTCATGTTCCTCTACAGGAACTAGCTGGGGTGCAGACACAGGCTGTTCCTGGGGCCGGACAATGGAAGATAGGCCCATATGCGAGAGAATGAAGGGTGGATCCGTAGCACGAACCGGGGACCTCGAACTCTTCGACAGCACCCTCTCCACCACGTCGAAGGCCGAAGGTGAACCACTCTCCCTGGGCTCCGAGAGCAGTCCCATCAGCTCCGACGTGGGGACCGGCGCTGAAGCTGATGCGATCAGACCCAAAAGGGAAGTGTGCGCCGACCGCAACGGAGCCAAAGACACACTCACCCCTGCGGATCCGAAGCTCGGCTCTCAGCCCCAAGAGCTCAGGTCTGAAAGATGACCCGATAAACTCGAGGGTAAGGCCGGCGAAGTAGCAACTACTATTGGCGCCGACTCCCCGGCTCTGAGACTACTCGGATCCAATGGCTCCGAAACCCGATAGTGGATAAGAGAAGGAGCGATGGATGCAAAGAAAGGGGCCAAGCTCCCCCCCGGAGGGGGGGGGGGAGAGGCAAGAAAGTACAGTTTTGTACCTACCATAAATGTAGATGTCCGAACTGGATAGCATCTGCAGTCATAACAAGTGGGTTGTCCTGTCGTCAGGCAGCCCTGCAGTCGGCCGGATTCCAAAGTCCGGGTCCGGCTTCGGCTGATGTCGCACTCCACCCGACGTCATCTCTGCTGGTCTTCGGGTATAAAAGCATCAGCCGACGCCATTTTCCTCAGTGTTTCTTGCCCCAGATGCCAGTAGCCCTCTTGCAGGGTGAAATTTGGATAGATGCCAATGTTTTCCAAATAGATAGAGGTAAACACAACAATAAGCATATATGTACATATATACAAACAAATACACCATAAAAGACTCCCCAACAGCTAGCTATTAGGAGGGTAAACACCCTAGGAGTACCACAGAGGGAAGGAGGGAGGGTAATCCTGACTGCAGATGCTATCCAGTTCGGACATCTACATTTATGGTAGGTACAAAACTGTACTATGTCCTTCATGGATGCATCTGCAGTCATAACAAGTGGGTAGAATACCATAGCCAACTAGGGCAGGAGGATAAAGGTAGATTATGGTGTGTTTAAGATCCCTTGCAGTACAGCAGTGGCAAACCCTGCTCGGGATCTGGAATAAAGAGGCAAATTATAATGCTTGGCAAATGTATGCACGGAGGTCCAAGTAGCCGCCTCAATAATGTCTTTGGTTGCCACTCCTCGTAAGAAGGCTGTGGTAGTGGCTGTTGCCCTTGTAGAATGAGGTCTTATGTTCTGTGGAATTGGTTTTCCATGGAAGGAGTAACAGTATCGTATGCAATTTCCTATCCATTTGGAGATTGTCTGTTTGGAAATAGCTTTTCCTTCCCTTCCTGTTGCATAGGCTACAAAAGTTGGTCAGTCTTTCTGCTATTTTTGTTCTGTCCAAGTAGTAGCGTAGCTGTCTATGTACATCCAAGGTATGCAGTATTCTTTCCCTCTGTTTTGTGGGTTGGGAAAGAAGGAAGGTAGGTGGATTGCCTGGTTTAAAGATACTCTGGATACCACCTTAGGCATAAATGTAGGATTAGTCCTCAAGGACACTCTATCTTGGTGGAAGATTAGGAAGGGTTGCACTGCCATTAAGGCCTGTAGTTCTGAAACCCTCCTTGCTGAAGTAATTGCCAGTAGGAAAGCAGTTTTCCATGACAGGTGTTGTAGGTCTGCTGTTGCTGCTGGTTCAAAGGGTGCTAGTGTCAACTTTTCTAGCACAAAGTTTAAGTCCCAAGCTGGTAATGGTGGTTTCCTGGGAGGTTTTACATTCTTGATTCCTCTGAGGAACTGCCTGAGCAAAGGGTGCGAAAAAACAGGAGGATCAAAGCTGTATTCTGCTGAAATAGCTGATGCATGTATCTTGATTGAGGAGTAGGACAGGCCTGAATGAAGAAGTTCGGCCAGATACTCCAGAATGTTAGGCATATCTATGTTTGGCACATCTTTTCCTCTTTCGGTACTCCAAATGACAAACCTTTTCCATTTTCCAGCATAGTTCTTTCTTGTTGAAGGTCTGCGTGCTTCAAGAATAATGTCTTTAACTCTTTGGGAAAGTTCTGGATTAGCTGCTGCTATGTGATGTTCCATGCAGTCAGTTGCAGCGTTTTTAGGTTTGGATGTATGATGCTGTAGTTGTTCTGAGTTAACATCAAAGGCATCAGGGGTATTGGCCACATGTTGTTCTGAGACATGCTCTTCAGTAGTGGATACCAGTGTTGTCTTGGCCAGTTTGGGGCTATCAGGATTATCCTTGGACGTTCTTCCTTGATTTTTAGTAGTACCTTGTGTATCAGAGGAAGAGGAGGAAATGCATATGCTGTTAGGCCTTTCCAGTTGAAGGAGAGTGAGTCCACTTTCCATGCTAGTGGGTGGAATGTCCTCGTGCAGAATTTTCGAGCTGGTGATTGAGAGGTGATGCGAATAGGTCTATCTGTGGCATTCCCCATTTCTTTGAGATGGTCTTGAAGATGTCCGGGTGCAGCTTCCATTCGTGGGCATCCGAAGTGGTTCTGCTTAGTATGTCTGCTAGAGTATTGTCTTTCCCCGGTACAAATATTGCCTGTAACTGAATGTTGTAGCTGAGTGCCAGGGTCCACAGCTCCAAGGTCATTCTGCATAGGGGTATGAATGAGTGCCTCCCTGTTTGTTGATGTACCACATGACTGTGGTGTTGTCTGTCCTTATCATCAACTGGCCCTCTTTGAGGAAAGGTTTGAACTTTTGGATTGCCAGTTTTACTGCCAGCATTTCTTTTAGATTGATGTGCAGGTGAATTTGATCCTGTGTCCACAATCCTTGCACGCATTTGTCCAGCATGTGGGCCCCCATCCTAGATCTGAAGCGCCTGTTGTGATGGTCTGGCTTGGTTGACATCTGCGGAAGGGCAGGCCTGGGTTTGACTGGCATGCCTGAGCCCACCATAGGAACTCCTGTTTTAAGCATGGAATTAGTGGGATTTCTGTTTCTAGACTGTGTCTGTGTTGGGACCATAAATTCTTTAGGTACCACTGTAGTTTCCTCATATGTAGTCTGGCAAATGGGACCAAGATTATGCATGATGCCATGAAGCCCAAGGCCTGTAGAAATTTTCTTGCTGTTAACTTGTTCAGTTTTGTTAGTGCCAAGAAGTAAAGAGGAAGTTCTTTTGTTTTTCTGTAGTCAGGAATGCCATTTGTTGTACTGTGTCCAATTCCGCTACCAAGAATGTCCTTGTTTGGGATGGTATCAGCCTTGACTTTTGTAAATTGACTGTGTATCCCAGTCCTTGTAGCAAGTAAATGACCCTTTGTAAATCTGTTGTCAGCTTGCTTTTGTTGTCCCTTGTAGCAGGCAGTCGTCCAGGTATGGGTAAATTTGAATTCCTGTAGTCTGCAATGGGCGATTACTGATGCCAGGCATTTTGTGAATACTCTGGGCAGTAGATAAGCCAAAGGGCAATGCTGAGAATTGATAGTGCTCTGATCCTGCAAGAAATCTGAGGTATCTTCTGCAGATTGGTCGAATGGGACGTGCAGGTATGCCTCCTTGAGATCTAGAGTTACCAGCCAAGACTCCTTGCCCAGCATGGGAAGAAGTTGCTGTAGGGTCAGCATTTTGAATTTTGGGACAATGATGTATGTATTTAAGGTGGACAGGTCGAGAATTGGTCTCCAACTTTTTCCTTTCTTGGAACTAGGAATAGTCTGGAGTAGAACCCCTTTCCTTGTTCTGCTGTTGGCACTCTTTCCACAGCTCTCATGTTTGCTAACTCCATTATCTGGCGTAGAGCCTCTGTTTTTTGATTTGGAGGTAGATTTGGCATTCCTCTTTTGACTGGTAAAGTGTGGAAGTGAAACCGGTAACCTTGATCTATGGTTTGTAAAATCCACTTGTCTTTTGTTATGTAGTGCCAGTTCTTTGAAAATAAGGTTAACTTCCTGCTGCTATTTGTTCCCTGGTAGGCGGATTTAGGATTAAGTCACTGTGGTTGTGCTGATGTAGTGGCAGTGGCTGTGTCTGTGCCTCTGTTGTTACCTTGCCACTGTCGTCCTCTGTAGGCACCTCCTCTGGATTGGATTCTGCCTCTGGAACGTCTATTCCTGCCCCTTTGAAATTTTGTGGAGTCAGGAAAGGACCAATTTTGGCAGGCCAGTTCCTGCTAAACCTTGGGGTTGGACCTGCAGGAAATCTTTAACAGTTTGAACAGATTTTGCCTTTTCTTCCATTTTCTTCATAACCTGCTGGGCAGGTGTACCAAACAAACTTGTCTTGTCCATAGGAGCATCTAGCAACTTAGCTTTAACATGATCCGGTAAAGCTTGTTCCTTTAGCCATGCATGTCTTCTTATCACTGTGCCTGTCATGGCTGATCTAAATGAAGCCTCCAGTGCATCATAGCCACATTTTAAGGAATGGTTGCTAACCTGTTGTATGTTATTTACCATCTCTAATACATATTTCTTATCAAGAGATTCATCAGTAGTTAGCTTTTTAGTTAACTGATCAAGCATAAACTCTTGTTATTGTATCATGTGAAACTGACAGTTTAAAGCTCTAGCTGAGAGAGTAGCTGAAGTGTAGACCATTTTACCCCATCTGTCTAGTGAGCTTGCTTCCCTTTCAGAAGGAATAGGGTTTTAGCTGTGGTTGCGGCTACTGCCTTGGGACCCTGGGATATAGTTTCTGGGTCTGCAAGAGGAGCCTTGTAAAGGTGGTGATGAGTATCTGGTACCCTGTAAAATCTGTCTGGTTTGGCAGGGGCTGGGGGTAAAGAATCTGGAGCGGAGCAAACATCATTGAAAGCATCATCCACCACAGAGAGAACAGGAGGTATAGCTAAGGGCCTGTGCTGTGGTAGGTGCAGAAAAGTCCTAAGTCTTTTTCTGGAGTCTGAAAAATCCTGTTGCTGCCATTGGAACTGTTCTCGCATGGCATGCAAGGTTTCTCCAAAGGAGAATTCTTCTGGTGGGGAAGCAGCTGGAATGGATTCTTCAGCATCAGAATCTTGAAACTTGGAAAAGGGAGCCTCAGGCTGGTCAGTTATGTCTGATTCATGAGCAGAATCATCAGAAGACACTGGCTCAGGGGGCTCTGCCCTAGGTCTCTTCTCTGGGGCTGAGAGGCCCTATCTGGGTGAGATTGAGATCCTCTAATTAAAGAAATTAAATCTTCTGCCAAAGAAAGCATTTGAGAACTAGAAGAGGGCCTGGATGAGCGGGTTTAACAGGCACTGATTTAGTAGTCTTGGCTGCTTTAGCCCTGGCGAAGGCCTTAATGGACATGGCTGCTGGAGGCCTAGCAGCACCACGTGCTGGGGTAGAGACATCCAAGGGGATGGTGTCTGATAAGTCAACCACCGTAGTGGGTAAAATTTCTGAGGTCGATTCAAGAATTGTAGCAGGGGCCTCAGTTGTAAGAATAGGTTCAGCTGTACTTTGAGCAGTTTTCTCGGTTTCGGCCGAAACCGAGACACTCGCGGTTTGCTTTGCCGTGGTTTCGGCCGAAACCGCGGACCGCGAGTGTCGGTCTTTATCTTTGCGTTTTTTGGGGGTAGTCGGAGGATCCGACGACATAATGTACGCAAAATCGGTACCGAAAAACTGTTCTGCAAACTCCGACCGACGCCTAAGCGTTCGTCGGTTGAAAGAGGCACAGGCCGAACAGGCTGCTACGTCGTGGGCTGGGCCTAAACAAGGCAGACAGTAAGAGTGGAAATCTTTATGAGGTATTTGTTTCCCACAGGTTAAACAATTGTTAACTTTTTCTGACATCGGCTGAGGCAAGAAAGAGTCCCCAACGGGGTACTTAGCTTTAGAAGTCTTCGAAGTAGTATTCGGTAGAAGTAATCTCTGGATCCGACCGACCGGCACTTGCGAACAGCTTCTGCTTCGGGCGCCACGCGGCAAGAAAGACTGAGGAAAATGGCGTCGGCTGATGCTTTTATACCCGAAGACCAGCAGAGATGACGTCGGGTGGAGTGCGACATCAGCCGAAGCCGGACCCGGACTTTGGAATCCGGCCGACTGCAGGGCTGCCTGACGACAGGACAACCCACTTGTTATGACTGCAGATGCATCCATGAAGGACATCACTCCCATCTGCATCTGGGCCTGCAGGAATTGACGCATCATCCAGTCCATACCTGCATCGGAAAGACTCCTAGGAGACCTAGAAGAAGTTGCAGAGGCAGGCCGGGGAGGCCGCCTAGACGACCTCGAAGGTGACTGGGACTCCTCCTCCGGCTCCGGAGATAAGCGTGGAGAACGGAACCGAGAGGGGGAAGACCTGGAAACCCTCACGGGGGAACAGATCAGTTTAGCCGGCGGGGCCGAAAGGGCCGATTCGGCCCGCCGCTTGTGACTTTTATGTCCATCTCTTTCTCTCTCCCTCTCTCTATGCCTCTTCTCTTTCTTAGAAGAGTCCCCCTATCCCTGGGCAACAGCGGGAGGTTGAGTCCCAGCCAGGGAAGGGGGAGCTGAAGGCTGGACAGTCGCAACTGGCGCCACTGAGGGAGAGGAGGAAGAGGAAGAAGAATCCGTGGGCAAGAGTCCCGCAAGGATTAGCTTGTTCCTCCTGTCTCTCAGAGCCCGGGGGTTAAAGGCCGCGCAAATCTGGCAGCCCAATGTTAAATGGGCTACCCCCAGGCAAAGAATGCACTGAGTGTGGCCATCCACTGGAGGCAGCTTATGACCACAGCGCATTTAGAAAAAATGGCCTTAGGGCCCTCGGCCATGACACTCACGTGCACACCCTAACACACACAGTAAGGGGAAGGGGAACACATTAGATTTCAATTAAAAGAACCAAAACTGATTTAACTTAACTAAGGGTCTGAAACACACACACAAAATGCTACAAAACTGACGGAAATTCTAGAAATTTTCTCCACTTACTATCACCTAACCAGCCAAGAGCTCGTCCTCGTGCTTCAAGAAGCTGCGGCAAACGACATCTGGGGACTGGAGGGAGGTAGCAAGGTATTATGGGTAAGGGGGAGGAGCTGAGAGCTCAGATCTTTAGCTTGGAAAGCTGCCATCTCGAATCCAGGTCGGATCTGATACCCACAGGTTGCTGATAAAAGGAAGTTAACTACTTCAGATCTTACGATTCTTTCTGATCTATCTATTTCTCTGACCTGCTGTCACATTCTAAATCCTGCATCTCTGTTGCCTACTGCTGAGGATGGTGAAGAGCATGATTGCGTGTGTGTAATTAACTATTTGCTTTTTTCCTAGGAAGGACTTAAAGGCCACTCCTATATACCCAATACTGACCTGAACTTACTTGTGGATGGCTCGTGTGGAAGAAATCAATGAGGGCAACTGACTGTGGGAACAGCCATCTGCACCGAGGAGACAATATTGTTGCAACAAATATTAGAGGGTGTTCACGCTGCTCAAATAGCTGAATTAATTAATAGCTCTGCAAAAAGTCTGTGAGTTAGCCAAAGACAAAGTTGCCAATATTTTTACAGACAGCTGTTATGCTTTTGGGGCCGTACATGATTTGGGGAAACTTTGGAAAGAGAGAGGGTTTTTGACCTCGTCAGGACATCAAATTAAAAATTCAGGGTACATAAAATCATTGTTAGATGCAACTTTGCTACTAAGAGGCTGTCTGTAATCAAATGTTGTGCATATCAAAAAGGTATAGATGCTGTAACAATAGGCAATATTTTGGCAGACCAAGCTGCTAAACAAGCAGTAGTAGATTGTTGTAAAAATCTATATGTGTTAACTATAACAAACTACAACAGTAATAATGTGTTTGATTTTGAAAAGTTGCCAGCCTTTCAAGCTGAAGCATCACAGGGAGAAGTTCAAAGGTGGCTCAAGGATGGATGTATAAAATCCTATGACAGCATATGGCAACATCCGCACGGCCGACTGGTGGCGCCTGCCTCTCTGCTACCTTACCTGGTAAGGGCATATCTACTGGACCATGCAGGTAAGACAGCTTTATTTAATCAAATTACTCAAAGTTGGTATGCCCATCATGTATCCTTCTTTGATACTTCAGTATGTAAACCACTGTAGTGTATGTCAAGAGTACAATGTCAGTAAAAATGCAAATATTACGATTGCATGTTTACCACCACCCGGGGACCTTTTGTTAATGTGCAGCTAGACTTCATCCAGATGCCTAGGACTAACAATTTGGCAGTAGATTTTTACGGTGCCAGCCTGACGCCCAACCTTCAATGAAGGCACGCCCATTCACGCATGTCTTTTCAAACGCCACTCGACCACGGGGAGGACATGCAGACTCCTCACAGAAGGCGCTCCAGCCGAGAATCGAACAGGAGAACCTCTTGCTGTGAGGCGACAACGCTACCGCTGCACCACCACGAATATTAATGGGGAGACCCATGGCCCTTCCAGCTACCCCTCCTGTGGGAAATGTCAATTTAACCTTGTCAGATGATGCCATGATTACCTACTGTATGAACTTGATTTGTGTTTTGCAGCAATATCATCGAACAGTAAGAGCAGCACTACACAAACCGCCTACCAGCATCAACCGCAACTGGGTGACTAACTTTCTAGAGAAAGAACTGCCTCAGCCAGAGGTGGAAAGGTCCTTTTCAGGTGCTATTAACAACCCTGACTGCTGTTTTGCTGTGCAGGACTACCAACGTGGATCCATTCGTCTCACTGCAAGTGAAGTATAAAGGACAATGCTTGAAATCACCATGCTTGCTGAGATTCTACAGGAGGTAGCCAACGAAACTTTGCATCACATCAAGATGACAAATCGAGAAATAACTGTGGTGTTACAAAATTGATTGGCACTTGATACAATGCTTGCTGCAAATGGGGAGTCATGTGCCCTCATAGGGAGTCATTGCTGTTCATATATTATTGACCATCATGATGAGTAGGAAAAACTGGGAAATTTCATGAAGCAAAGGGTCAAAGATTTGGACAGCATATGAAAACAACGGACACTTTTTGGATGGTTGGGCAGTATTTTTGGTAAACTGGGAACTAGCATAATCCAGGGTATTGTCATTGCACTTTTTATTATATTTGTGATCATTTTAGTATTTTCTATTTTGGAGGCTGTAATTACAAGATGTTTAGCCTCACCTACACATGAAATGCCACTGCACATACCAGCATATGCAGGCTTTATAGTAGTGGATGAATATTATGATGCTGAAGCTTATTTTATCAAGTTAAGAAAAATAAAAATATAATTACATGTATTGTATGACACTGATAGTGTCAAAGGGGGGAAACTGTTATGGGACAAGATCAGCTTATTAAAATGCATATTAATTTCAGTTTCATTAATGATTTTATAATATGATTATTAAAAAGCAAATATAATTTGTATGCAGTGCTGAGGAAAAATACAGTTTCATAAGCTGGAGTTACTGCTGTGTCCCAGCTGTGTCCCAACTGCATTTTTTTAATATGCAATAAGGAGAAGTAAGTGTTGTAGGAGCAGAGGCATGTTAACGAATATAAAGAGGAATTTTGTTAGCCTGACTCTTCCAGGCTAGGAGTGTGTTGTTGCTAGGGAAAGCATGAAATATCCGAGATCAGAAAACAAGACCCTTGAAGCAGGTGGATCATGTAAAGGAAGGTGTTCATGTGAAGTCTGAGGCGAGAATCACGAGGAATGAGAACATTTTTAAAGTCACTGATTAGTCAGAACTTTTTCTGCATCACTATTTTGCATAGATGAATTGATAAGAAAGTGTATAAAAGATGCATATTTCTTTCTTTTGTTCAGAGAGACTGATTTACCAACTGCTATGAAAACGGTCTCCCAGCATTGTAAATAAAAAAATCTGTTTGCACATCTTGAAGTGTTGTTCTTGACTCAAGGCATATAAGGTAAATTCTTAATGTTATTCATTACTATAACCATTATTATATACATCTAAACAGTTACAATAGTGTATACACATTTTTTAAAAACAAGTGACAAAAATGTTTATATGTAGTTCTATATTTATTTATTTATTTTCACACATTATTTACTTTTGCTATATAGATCATACACAAAGTACTTAGTTCATTATAAGTATTCATACAGTTGTAAAAGGAATTCATTAATTGAACAGTTTATTATAGGACAGGTTTTGAAGTTCCAGTAGTAAAACATGGACTTTAAATGTAGATTATAGGTTTACTAATACTTGTTTATTGTAATGTAAAATCATTTTTTATGGCATTTTTAACTTGAAATGAAATACAACTAATTTATCAATTGATTAATTGAAAATGTTTTTGACGTCATTTCCTGTATTGTATAGTTTAAAAGGCAAGAGTTTGGGAGGGCTCTTGTCTTTTCTGAAGAAGTTCACGTTTGTAATAAAAGTGGATGAAAGCGCTAATTATCACTTTGCCTCTATTGTGGTCCGATACGCATTTAGCTATTTTGTTATAGGGTACACTGTAGTCACACCTCTAAGTTCACTACCTTACAAAATATCTCTTCAGCACATGTCTGTACATCATGACATACCATTCTAATACATCTGTAACTCAAGCATCTTACATGAATCATGCTGACATTCACAAATGACACCTAACTATTTACAACATTCTAGATACCTGGGCTGGCAGCATCTCCTTCTGTCACATTTCTATATAACTCATGTTCATATTAACAAATGACACAATTATTTACAAAATTCCAGATATCTGGGCTGGCAATATCTTGCTCAGTGACATTCTTCTTAGGTGACTCTCCCTATCAATGTCTACAGTCCTTGTGAGGAAAAGAATATCCTTAAGAGTGACAGGAGTGGGCTCCTTCAATACTTTCTTAACAAGCAGAGTACATAAAGAAAAAGTGGAAGGTACAGACTCACTAAATAAAGAGCTAGCCATGATCCAATTAAATTACATGGGGGAGCACAGAGAGGAACGCATTCAAGTCTGTTGACTTGGCATCACTCAAAAATCTGAAGTTGTAAAAGGTATCCGGGTAAATGACATGCTCATACCATTTTGAAAAAAGGCCGCACTGTAAAATAAAATAAATAACAAATGTCACACTAAGTGCTTTCATCTCTATAGTGAGACTTCATCAGAAAAATTCATTCAAAAATAAACTTGCTTAAATAACTCTCCAAAAAACAGGTATGCATAATTCCCCAATATACTAACATTTTATCACAATGAATACAAACAGAATACTCTCCTGCACACCTCTGTAACTCAACAGCCAGTGCCCAACCCTGGTGATCTAATTTTTGCTGCAATAAATGTTAGAAGTATAGGTTCATAGGTTGGTACTAGGCTATCTGCCCTAGGGCCTAATACAAGACTAGCCATAATAATTCCCTGGCGTTTTCTTCCCAAACTGCTATAATACATGCCTGTATTACCCAACATAAGTCTGATGTTCTTGCTGTAACTGAAATGTGCCGTAAACAACATAAATGACTCTGAAGTTAAACCTCCTGGTTATAGAATCCTAATGACCGTATAAAGGGGAAAGGTGGTGGTATTGCTATAATATTTTCTAATACCTATCACATTTTCTCTTACAGGAAACTGATAAAATTCTGTTCATCAGAGCTTATTGCTTTCCACAAAATAAACAAACATGTTATTACAGTCCTTTATATCCCTCTTGTTAACCATCATCTCTCTCAACTTCGTAGAGCAAGAAATCTTAAAGCCAAAAATAATGCAGGGACAAAGGTTCAAAAATAGGGACAGTTTTTAAACATTGCTCTTACTAACTTAGAAAGTTGATAGAATAACTGGTCTTACACATTACCATGAATTTTCTGAAAGGCAGAAAATCTTAATCTCAAATGTCTGTCATCATTTTCTGACATCACTCCTTAAAAATTTTCCAGCAATTTGCCAGAAAACCATAATTTTATGAGAACAGACCAAAAATAAGAGGCAAACATCTGTACAGTTGAGAGATATGGAATACAGTCATACTGGAAGATATCCTACATTAGATATCCATAAAATTTCCACAAGAAAAAAATATTACTAGATGATGTAAATGTCAATTGGATGGACAAACCAACTCCCCTACATCTACCTATATGGTTTCACACAACTAATTAATAACCCTGCATATTATAGCAAGACATCAACTTCTTTATTAGACTGGATCCTATTATCAGACCTGCAAATACTCCATCACAGGTACGATATCAGACTCTCAGTGATCATCTCCTAATCTATATGACTAGCCATCTCACACATCTGGTTAAACAGCATATTTATAAAAGTAACCTTTCCAAGTTTAACCCACTGATGTTCACTACTACACTATCATCCATTAACTGGAACTTAAAAATCCTCACCTTAGACAATGATGTAGCTGAACTCAATACATATCTTAAATAGCCTTGCAGCTCCTAGAAGGAAGAGACTGAAAAGAAATAATGCAAGTTGGATATTCCAAGAGTGTAGAAGGTTAATGCAGGATACAGAAAAAAGCATGGAAAGAATGGCAAATATATGAAACACCTCAATATCTTAAACTTCAGAATGCTTCACAATCTTAATAAAAAAGCAAATAAGTGAAGGCAAAAAATTATACTACAACTTTCAGAACAACACTAAACACAACCCTAAACATTTTTGGACATCCATTACAGAAATCCTACAGCCTGGCCAAAAATTCAACCTAAACTCCTCTCCCAATAACCCACCACTTGAAAATGGAATACAGTTTAACTCTTATTATATAGATTGTATAGCATCTCTAACCAAGGATTCCTCATCATCTAATCTCCATCCTGCTCAACAGCCACATATCGCATACAATTTCACCTTCAAACCTGTGCCCACATCCTATATAAAGCTACTCAAACTTAAAAACAGTGCTCTTCAGCTAATGACCGTCCAAGTGAGTACCTACGAATAGTAGCCAATAGCACTGCCTATCTTGCCTCAATCCTTCTAACTAGGGCAATCCAGGAATCCCACATTCCCTCTCTCTGGAAAAAGTCACATTATCCCTCTGCACAAAGGAAATTCAACAGACATTAATAACTTCAGACCTATAGCAATCTTATCTCCCCTCACTAAAATACTTAAATGTATTCAAAAACAAATGCGAGACTATCAACTGCAGGAAGAACTCCTGTTCCCTACACAACATGGCTTTCGTCCTTCCCGTAGTATGAGCACTGCCCTAACAAATAGATACGGTCAATAAAGCTAGATATAATGGCAAACTAGTCTCTTCCTGTCTAAAGCCTTTGACACAGTTTGTCACAACAAACTTCTACTTCGAATGTCCTCACTAGGTCTCTCCCAGCCCACCCGTCTGTGGTTTAAAAGCTAACCATCCAATAGGTATCAGTCAGGAAAATGGCCTTCCATGCTCTCTCCTTACCTCCCAGTTACCAACGGTGTACCACAAGGCTCTATCCTTGGTCCCCTTCTCTAACAATTTCACCAACACCCTCTATACTTCCACACAACAGGCCACCCTACTACAATGCGCAGACAATTCCACTCTCATTTGGACATCTGACAACATGGAACACCTCCAAAAAATTACCCAGAAAGCCTCAACAGCCACTGAAACATGATTTCATAACTCAACTCATGCTCAACCAAAAAAGGCAAACTACTACTCCCTCCAATCCCTCCCTCATGAAAAAGCAAAATGTAAAGTCCTCTCTCTTGATAATACAACCACTGAAGTCACTTCTCATAGCAAATGATTAGGGGTGATAGTGGATGATAATCTTACATCTGACCTGCATATCTATCCATCCATCCTCAACCCCTTTTCCCATTTTTGCACAATGGGTCGAGGTTTCACTTCAACAGTGACAGTCATCTAGAGCAAAGGTTTACAATGCCAGATGGTACAAAAACTGCACAAGAAAAACTCATCGAAAATTAGGGATACTTTAAAAGGGCCAAAAACTTTCACACTGATTCAACTAAAACTACACTTGCCACAACTTATCTCCTCCACACTTTACAGAACTCCCATCCTTACTAACCTCCAGGTTGAAAAAAAATTGTTATAGCACTGTTTAACTTTTAAAGATGCTAAATTTGCAGCACATACCCCTTTCAGAACCCACCACTGTAAAGCACAGAATCTAACATGTACACAACTTCTTCCCACCTATAAAATTATCCAATATCCATCTGCCTATCCATTACTAAAAAAACATTCTACACAACTATGCTCCCTCGCTGTCATTGCGATCCAGCGCCCAAAAACTCCTCTCTGTCCGTCAAATCTGCTGGGTATTTTCTGCACTTGTACAAGGTTAAGGCCTGAAACTCCTTACCTGCATCAATCAGGTAGGTCTATACCTTCCCTCCCATCTTTCAAAATAACTCAAAGGTTTCCTAGCTAAAATCTGGCTTTGTTCTTGCTCAAAACCAGGATAAACTATATCCCTAGATTTGAACAAGTACCTTTTCATTCTTTATATCTCCTTACTCTCCCTTCCTCACTTACATCCTTACTGCTAACTGTCCTCCCTGACTTTCTCTCCAAATATACCATAAGCCTGTAATTTCTATTTGCATTAGACTACCTTACCTTTAATTTTTCTACAAACTGTCTACAATTTCTCTTAATATTAAATGGATTGTCATATACCTTTATCAATTCTTAACCAATGTTTTTATAATGTATCCAATTTGTTGCAATTATTTACACTGCAGATGTTTTTATTTTTTAGAAGATTGTAAAATTATTGTTCTTAAAATGTTTTGTAATCATTTGGAGTTTTTCTACCTAGGCCTCCACTGAAAATGGGCTTCTACCCAGTCGGACATTCCTGGCAATCAAATGTCAATAAACGAACAGATTCAGTCAGGTGATGAACAACACATCAACCTCTTCCTTTTAAGGAAGACTTCACATTTTTATTTATTATTTAATCCTGGCAATCATCAGGGATCAAGCTTCAGTTGCCAACAATATTCTTTCCAGTCCAAGTTTTCCTCTGTATCCAACCTTTTCTCAAGATTAAATACTATATCAACAACAGTAAACAAAACATTTTATCTTACTGCACTTACTGGCATTCTTAGCCAAAGTATTGGCATAATAGTTAAGGTGTTTTTACCTTATAAACATAAGGTGCAGGATTTGATTCTCACATAGGGTAATTAACTTGGTTTAAAATAACTCACAAGGGAAGTTAGCCTAGTACTAATCTATGAATTTATGAACATAAGTACTGCTAAAATCAGAACATTCATTAGCATGCGTATATTCATTAATCCTATGATAAAACTGTCGAGCCATTCCTCCTACAAAGAAAAACAGTGCAGTCTGCAGAATAAACTGCAAATTTACTTTTACAATTAAAGCTACGGGGAACACAGATTTCCACATTTTGCAAAGGTAGTTTTGGAATTCAGGCATTTAAAAACTTGCAACGACGACAATCAAAACACTTAATTCAGATTTGATCAATGGTGTTGTGATAAACTGCTTAAGCGTGACAAAGAAATCTTTAAAATTTTTACTTCTTTTTTTAACACTGGTGTCCCAAGTATTTTATCTGCAATCTTGAGGAAACCTTTTAAAAGCTTCCAGCTATTTCTTATAAGATTCTTAATATTAAGTTAATATACTAAAGACTTAATTGCCATGCATGGATCATGCTATCCCTAACAGAACCAAGATGTTATCCTCCAAAAAAAGGAAGCCAATCTGGTGGTCCTCTGCCATAAACAAACTCTACAACAGAAGAAAGAAACTGTTGCAAAAAAGAGTAAAATCCCATGACTGGAGGAACTCCCTGGTCAAACTCAGTAAGAAGCTGCCACTGACTCTAAAGACAACCACAAAGCATTCTATAGCTATGTCAAGAATCTAAATGGGAACACTCAGATCTGCTCTGAGTTGCAGCATAATGGCACTAAATATACAGACCCAACTGATATTGCCAACATCCTAGCAGATAGGTTCATTGCTAACTTTAACCCCCTCTCACCCCCTAGAGGGCCCATCTATATGCCGGAAGAATGCAAAGTTCCTATAATCACGGCTGCACAGGTAAAAAACACACTCTCCAAAGCCAAGAACACAGCATCAATGGGACCTGACAATATCCCAGGCTGCGTGCTACACAAACTACAGAATGAACTGGCACCCTACCCAAGTACCATGTTCAATCATAGCCTCACCTCAGGCTTTGTACCCACTGAATGGCGCACCACGACAGTTATCCCCTCCACAAAGGGGGAGCCACGACGGACCCCGGGAACTACCGCCCCATTAGCCTGACGAGCCTGGTCTGCAAGGCCATGGAACGTATCATCGTGGAACTCATAAACAAAGACATTGGTAATCTCCAAACTCTGGACCCTACTCAGTTTGGATTTGTAAAAGGCAGATCATGTCTCCTAAACCTGACTGACTTCTTTGAAGCAGTCACCAAAGCCACAGATGAGGGTAAAATGGTTCACACAGCTTATCTAGATCTCGCCAAGGCTTTCGACACCATCCCCCACTCTGGAATTATAGATAAGCTCACTAAACTAGGTATAAATCCCTATGTCACAAGATGGGTTGCCAACTGGCTCACGGACAGAACCCACACTGTGAATGTAGCGGATTCCAAATCCAACATCAGACCAGTGACAAGTGGAGTACCACAGGGTTCAGTCCTGGGTCCTCTCCTGTTTGGTATCTACTTCTCTGAAGTGCAGGCCAACACAGAAGGTCTTTGGCTAACAAAGTTTGCAGATCACTGCAAACTAGGAGCCATAATCGAAACTCCTAACGATGTGGACAAACTACAAAAGGGCCTCACTGAGACAGATACTTGGTGTGTCAAAGCCATGGCCTGAAGCTCAATGCCAAAAAGTGTATTGTCATCCCCTTTGGTAAAAACTCTGTACCCATGAACTACCACATAGCTGGTAGTCTACTTAATGCCGAAAATGTGATAAGAGACCTTGGGACACAGGTGGACAGTAGTCTCTCCTTTGATAATCACATTGCCACAGTGGTCAGGAAATCCTTCTACGTGGCTCATCTCATCACAAAAGGATTCTCATCCAGGAAAAAAAAAGGTCATTGTTCCCCTCTACTCACCACTCATTAGACCCATTATAGAGTACAACGCCCCTTTTGGTATGTACCTCACAAGACATCTACAACTGGAAAGACCACAGAAATACCTCACAAAGAGGATTACTGGCCTCAAACAGATGCCCTATGCAGACAGTCTCAAAAAACTACAGCTTTACTCCATTGCATATCGCATACTCGGGGGCGATCTCTGTGTCAAACCCAGAGCTGTTGGACGTGCTCCACTTAAAGAAATCCCAATCCCTCCAAGCTACACGCTCTAGGGACCTTAACCTTGTCACCACAATAAACAGAACATGCTGGAGGGATAGATTCCTATCCCAGAGACTTCCCATACTCTGGAACAGACTACCTATCTATGTCAAACAGAGCTCCTCATTAGCACTCTTCAAGAAAAATCTTGATGATTGGATGGGAAATGGGAAATTCACCCCGGGGATCACTTCTGTGGCTCTGCTTGACAGGGGCACAGGAAAATAATTTTCTTGGGTGGCGAAAGCCAGGGTACATTTTTTGGCTAGGCTTGTATGGGCCCTAGGGCCGATAGCCTAGTACCTACCTATGAACCTATGAACCTATACCAAAATCACAGATTTAAAAATGTTTTCTTTTTGCCACCAAGACATGAATAAGTTTGCATAACTACTGTCAGAGACTTCTGGGTACTTACAGAGCTACCTTACAGATCCCTACATTGGAAGATGTCAAACGATGAGCTGGTACAGAGTTTTTTGTCTTATTTGTCTAAGTACCTCTTCTTTAACACCATCAAAATCACTGGCCTACTCACATTAGAGCAAACAACTGATTGCCTCAACCCTTATGTGCTACTTTGGGAAGTTTTTCTCCTCTCCCCAATGCTCTGCAACCATGCAGTTGATCTACATAAGTTCAGAGGTGCGAGAAACTTACTTCAAATTTGCACCATCATACTGCACATAACAGGCAACTTTCATTCTGTTGTGATAGAGCTGCAGTATTTCCAGCAATCGTGTGCCAGTTTCTCCCCACTTCATGAAGTCATCTTTCTTCTTAGGAAGTTTCTCAAGAGTTTTTAAACATTTCTCAGCTAAATAAGAAGAAAGCGCTCTTAAACATCTCAATCTAGTAGACTTTTTAGATGTTAAATACAATAATGTTCAGCCTTAAAAACCAGCAGTGGATGTGATGATCTTTAAGAGCCTTCTATGCACTACAATCATACCTTCTGATTGATTTATATGGAGAAGACACAACCTTGCTTCATCTGATGTATAGATGATGGGTTTCCTTTTTTTTTTTTTAATTCTGTTGAAGAATAAATCTCTCTCTGAACTAATGATGAAGTTGAAAAACTCTGGCACAAAATACTGAGGGACCAGTGATAGTCGCATGGTAAGAAGTGAAGAAAATGTACACCAATTGTGTATTTATACAGGAATTTCATTCCATCTGCTTACCACCTTTGCAGGCAGAAGATCAATGTTTCTTTGAAAGAAAAAGGGACAACTAAGAAAAATCTGGTTGGGCTAAAAGAAACGCAAAATAAAGCAAACCCAAATGTTATGCTTAGTTGCTCCACACTGAAGACCTTAATCCAAAATGCCAATGATGTAGCAGTCAAACTACATGAATGGAAGAGGCCCAAAAAGGCAAGGTCTATTGCAAAAGACAACCAAAGGCAAATGATGATTACTTGACTTCAAAAGTGTTCTAATCACAAGTTAGCATTTTCAGACAAACCTTTATTAACTTATGATACCTGCAATAAATTGAAAGGACATGCACAGTAATAAACAGGACAGGTAAGAGCAGACAGGTTATAAATAAAACAGTCGTACAAAGTACATACAAGATAATAATCAAAGTTAAGTCACTCAATGTCTACATGACTTGAGTAAGCAATGCGTTAAGTTTCTACCAAGTCTTGTGAAAACCATTTAAAATGCACTGTGAATTCTGAGTTTTAAATTTCTTGAACTTATTATGGTGGGAAATGCCAGTTAAAGATGAAAACAGTCTGTTCTTCAGATAAAAAAGAGAGGAATATATTAGAAAGTATTAGCATCAACCTTGAGTTTTGTACTGTATTTGGTACATAACAGGGAAGCACCAGAAGAGTTCCCATGTGGATTCTCACAACAGTATTGTACTAAACGGAGCCTCTCTCTTTAAACAGCAATTAGTGGCTGACTGTGAAATATGTCCTAGCAAATGTTTCCATGATTAGAAGCTTTCAAAGTTGCCAGAGCTCAGCAGACTGCACATTGCTAGACAGATGATATAGGTTCCCTTCTCACAACAGGTGCTTGGAGGACTGTGGCCCAGTACTGGCACTGCAGTGCAATACGGTAGGGTACTGCTTTCCTGAAGTGCCATCTCTTGGACTAAATATTAACATGAGGGTCCAATCTGCTTAAGTTGCACTTAAAATAGGTGCATGTTAAAATTCCCATGGCTTCTTAAAATAATTGGGGCCTTTTAATTAAAATAATCAAATGCAATTTACAAAACATACATAATAACAAAAATTAAAAACGCATATGATCATATCATTTAAACATTTATTCTGATATTGTTAATTCTCGTTCATTCCTTACATATGGGTATCTGTTCCAACCTTGGAATCGAGCTGACCATCTTCCAAGCTCGCGTCAGCTACAAACTCTCGAGCTAAAACTCTTACCCAGAATTCCCCTCTCCCTGTTACCTCAGATTTCATTTGCCGCATCGCCATTTGGTCGTGTCAAGCTACTTCTCTTGAGCCAAGTATAATATTTTGTTGTCATACTAGTCTAAAACAACTTTTTCTCTCAGAAAAGTTTCTAAATTGTTTTCTCTTACCTTATCGCATTTAGCGACTATCCCTTCTTAAAATCTTTCAATCTTTTTTTTACCACAAGGTATTTTCTTCTATACCATCGTTGGTAGACCCCTTTCTTCTTTAACTTCAGGTATTTCTTGTACCATTGCTAGTATTCCTTCTGATTTCCTTCTTTCCTAACATGGCAGATAAAAAAGGTAGCCCAGGATTTAAGAGATGTTCAGATTGTGGACATAAATTACCTACTTAAGATGCACATTCTGTGTGTCTCTACTGCTTGGGTGCGCCTCATTTATCAGTTGATCCACCCTGTGGAATTTGTAAGAACTCTCTAACAGGACGTTGATAGAGAGGAAAAATAAATGGTTACTGAAGGGGCTACTCAAATCTCCTTTTTCAGAGGCCATTTCTGGGTCGGAGGCTTCAACCCCTCGAAGATCCCATAAGAAAAAGGCTGATGATAATTCAAAGGCCAAATCTCTTCCTTCTTCCCCGGCTGGAGACTCCCACCAACCAAGACCCAAGAAGGCTAAGCTTTCTACTTCGGGTCTGACTCTTTCGGCTTCAGCACTTTCGGTGCCTAGACATTCGGCATCAAGGCCATCGACACCATCTGTGATTTCGGTACCAAATAGCATGCCCTTTACCATATCGGTACCGAGGGGCTCCTTGGTTCAGACCTCTCTACTGGCACCGACTATCTAGTCAGCGCAGACTGTAACCACATCGGCTTCGATGCCTTACCCGGAACAGACAGCTCAGTTACTGACATCCATTTTTTTCGGACCCAGCCTCGGCACAGACATCCACTTCGGCACCGACCTTATTGTCGGTGCAGACCATGACTTCGGCACCGATGATTTCCTCGGTGCAGACACCCGTAGTTCTGTCTCTTACGGCTCCAATGTTTTCAGTGCAGACTGGTGAGGTGGGCACTGAGCTTGTCCCATCTGTGGATAGACCTGACTCTCCCTCAGCAGGGTCCGTGAAATCCACTAGAAGCCTCTCTGAACATGACCTATTGCTTCTTGTGGATTAAGTGCTTTTGGCCAGAGGTATCCCGCCCCCCCCCCCAGGACCTATCCTTCTTTGGGAGGTGATCACCCCTTACCAAAGACCCCTACTTATTCTCCTCCTTCACTGCCTTTGAAGCCCCTTGATATAGCACAGTCTTCCCCCTCTAAGGTTCCCTTTATGGACCTCACTAAGGAACCGCAGTTGCCTTTGTGGCAGGAAAGTTTTGCTATGACCCAGGATGTCAGCTGTGGCGTACGTAATTTGGTGTTTCACAGCCATCCAGGGTCTCCGAGTCGGCAGGCTGAGCCACTTAGGGGAGGGGTGACCCCTGTCTAGGACACTCACCCCTCTTGAGGTGGACCGGCCTTCCAACTAATGGAGAAGGCTTTGGCATTTGCTGGCGATACTGTGCTGTCAATCTTCCCACCCTCCTCTGGACCACAATGTACACAAGTCGCTCCTAGCGGACACCGGGCGCAAGGGCCTTAGGATGTACTCCCACAGGAAATCCCTTTTGCGTGGTTTTCCTCAGCGTCTCCCTCTGAGGAAGTTCATTGGAAAATCTTGTTCAAGAGGAAGCACATGGACTCCACAGAGGAGTCCCTTACTGAAGACACAGACTTTGATGATGGGGAAGGGTCCCCTCGCTCACCCTCTGAGGTATCCTTTGGTGATATCCTCGAAATCCTTAAACAGAGAGGTGACTGGCAGCCCTCTAACCTGACCTCTGAAGAGTTAGTGTTCCTGCAGGCCTTTCGCGCCCAGCCCCCTACCTCCTGGGTTACTCCAACTGCTGACGAACTTGGTATGGCTCATCGTGTAGCATGAGTGGAAGGCTCCTGACACCGTTGAGGCCATTCCACGGAGGCCAGATAAAATTTTGTCCCCTCCTGCTACTGACCCCAATTGGTCCAAAGGTCTTCCTGTAGATTCTCTGGTGGTAGCGGCCGTGACCAAGAAAGACCTGGCAGAAGAAGAAAACCAGACTGTCCATCCGCCCAAGAGTCACGGGCACTGGACAGAATAGGGAAGCGTACTTTTCCATCAGCAACCTTTGCAATCAGGTCCCTAAATTATATGGCACACTTTACCAGGCTTCAAAGGTATTTAGTATCTGAACTCTCTGAAACTTAGGCTGGTGCCTTGTCTGATGAGGTCCGTGACAAAGTGGCCTCTCAGCTGGCTACATTGAATCAATATCAAACTCCTCCATGTGCCTGATATCTCACGCATCAGAAGGAGCAGCTAGGTCGGCGAGTTCAGGCATTGTTTTGAGACGGCATGCCTGGATGCGCTTATGCAATTTCGTGGACCTCTTCAAGGCTTCCTTTCTCAATGCTCCCATCGAAGCCTCTTCATTGTTTGGACCCAAGGTTAAAAGCACACTGGCCAGATGTGAACAGGATGGTAAGACCCCCCTTCTGCCGTGGGTGTCCGTTATTCTTCCCCTCAACGTGCTTTCTCCAGAAACCAGAAGAGTGGGAAGATATGGTACAAAAAGTCTCAGGGTCCTTTCCGTGACACACAGGCCGAGTTCTCCCCTAGAGGCAGAGGGGGAATCTCACAGGGAAGACGCCCTTTTCGGGGCAGAGGGGGTCCGCGTAACCGGGGTTCCAGGGACTCTTTTCCTGGTCAATCCTACCAGCGCTCCTGAAGAGCGGCCCAACTCCTTTCCTCTGGAGGTGGTTGGGGTTGTTTCTCCTTGTACCCTTCTGCCTGGCTAACCATCGACTCTTGGGTACAAAGGATAATAACCAGAGGTTACCATATTCCCTTCAATCTTTGTCCTGCCCCCCCAACAAACTTACCAGACATTCCATCCAGTCAAAGGGAAGAAGCAGCACTAGAGATAGCAAAACTGCTAAGAAAAAGAGTCATCCAAATAGTCCCTTCCAGACCAAATAGGATCCGGATTCTACTCAAGACTATTTTTGGTGCCAAAGAAAACCAGGGACTGGAGACCAATTTCGGATCTCAGTGTATTGAACAAGTTTGTAAGAGTACAAAAATTCTGAGTGGTCACAATACAGTCTATCCTCCTGCTTTTGGAAAAAGATGATTGGATGCGCTCGATAGATCTTCAAGATGGGTACTACCAAATAAAAGTGGACAGGCCATCAAGAAGATTTCTGTGCGTCCATGCGGGAGCCAGTCACTACCAGTTTAGAGTACTGCCCTTTGGACTCTCTACAGTCCCCAGAGTGTTCGCAAAGTGCATGGCAGTCGTCACAGCTCACTTGCGACTACAAGGATTCCAGGTGTTTCCATGCCTAGACAACTGGCTCATTTCCACCCCCACCAGACATCTATTGGAAGAAGCCCTGGCGTACTCTCTCCTCACTGCACAAAGGCTAGGCATAATCATAAACTGGCAAAAATCCAATCTCACCCCATCTCAGTCCACAGAATTCATAGGGGTCATAATGGATACAAAGAACTGCAGAGCATCCATTCCAGAGCACAGAATTCTAAGGATAAAGCAACAACTGATCCCAATCCTTTCAAGGGAAAAATCCACAGCTCACTCTGTCTTACAGCTGTTGGGTTCCATGGCAGCCTCCATCACCATTGTCCCCCCTGGCCAGGTTTCACATGAGGCTTCTACAATGGCTACAGCTCACCCAATGGTATCCTTTTCAGTATCATCTTTCAGCCAAGATTCAAGTAACTCACAGGTGCAAACAGGATTTAAATTGGTGGATGACCCACAACCCGTCACAATGGTTTCGCCCCTTCTCCCCCCAGCAGCCCAAGGCTACAGTGACCACGGATGCCTCCCTGATGGGGTGGGGGAGTTATGTCAGGGTCAAACAGTCCAAGGCACTTGATCCGAACTGGAGGCCCAACTGCATATAAATGTTGTAGAGCTGAGGGTGGTGCTTCTGGCATTGCAAGCATTCCATTCCCTGCTGCCGTCTGGGAATATTGCGATACAATCAGACACCATGGCAGTGGTCTAGTACATCAACAAACAGGGCGGAACCAAATCTTACCTAATTTGTCGAGAGGCCATGAGGATATGGCAATGGGCGATGGCTACCAACCGTTTTCTTCTAGCAACGCACATTCCCGAGAGTTCCAACGTGATAGCAGATAGACTCAGCAGGTGCATTCTACAACCTCACGAGTGGTCCCTGAATCCCTTGATAGCGGCGGAGATCTTCCGCCACTGAGGCCGTCGCTGCAACCTCTTTGCATCCCCGACCAACTACAAATGCAGCAACTACTTTGCCCTGATTCCTCCTCTGGGACAGTCACTCAGGGACGCTCTAGTCCACGATTAGCCCTCGGGTCTTCTTTATGCATTTCCACCCCAGTTTCTGAAGAAAGTCTGTCGGTTGAAGAGCAAGGTAATCCGCATTGCTCCATATTGGCCTCGTCAGATTTGGTTCCCCTTCCTTTGGCCTCACCTGCTAGATCAACCATGGATTCTCCATCCGCAGAATCTGATTCATCCCAACTTGGACAGCCTGAAGCTCACAACCTGGCTCCTCCAATTCCCTTGATTGCCAGGCAGAAAGATCTTTCTTTACCAGTATGAAACATACTTATTGCATCTCATAAGTCTTCCACTAGACTTACTTATCTAAGCAAGTGGGATTTACCTGTTGGCTGAAAGAAAAGCAATTAGATCCTTTTTCAGCACCAGTGTCGATAATACTAGAGTATCTAGCCGATCTATTTCAATTAGGTCTATCGGCCTCTACCATTAGAGTTAATTTGGCTGCAATATCCAATTTCCATGAGGGTGTCCAAGACTCCTCTCTTATGTCACACAAATTATGCAAGACCTTCATAAAAGGTGTGAATCATCTGAAGCCCCCTTTTAGAGAACCTATTCAACCATAGGACCTGTCATTAGTTCTGCAAGCTCTGACAATGCCACCTTTCAAACCAGCTTCTTCATGAGACCTCAAGATATTTGTCATGGAAAACCTTGTTTTTGGTTACCATTACGTCTGCCAGACATATCTCTGAGCTTCAAGCCTTATGCATCAAGAGTCCATACTTGATTTTTCATAGAGATAGTGTCCTTGAGGACTAATCCTTCCTTGCCAAAAGTGATCTCTGAAATGTCCATTAATCAGACCATTGAATTGCCAGTTTTCTTCCCCAATCATTCAAACAAATGAGAGTATTGCCTACATACCCTAGATATTCACAGGCAAATTCGCTTCTACTTGAACAGGACTAAGGCCTCTCATAAATCAGATCAGTTATTTTTGGCCTATTCTGGACCTAGATTAGGATGTGCTGTTGCTAAGGTCACATTGGCTAGATGGTTGAAAGACCTTGTGACCTTCATTTATACAGAACGTAATATTCCATTGCAGACTTCCATCAAGGCTCATTTGACAAGGTTGGTGGCAACTTCTGCTGCCTTCCATGCCAGAGCTTCTTTACATGACATCTGTGCAGCTGCAACTTGGGCTATGCCTCATACCTTCATCAATCATTACAAATTGGATTTGGCCTCCAGGGGAAGAGCATCTTTTGGTTCTATGGTGCTCAGGAATGTCCTTCCATGAGAGCCTCCCAGGAATAGAGGTAGCTGGGTACTCTGTCCCATATGTTTGGAATGAATGAGGATTAACAATATCAGATAAAGACGTTATGTCTTACCATAACGTTCCATCTGTATTGTTGATCCTCGTTCAGTCATTACGACCCTCCCTCCTTCCCCCTCCTGTGGCTTCTAGTGGATCTCACTATCCGGCTCTTTTAGGTCATTTGACCAGAGGTAGCCTCTACCTTCTTTGATTTGCAAACTCAATCTGTGGTAACAGGGAGAGGGGAATTCTGGGTAAGAGTTTTAGCTCGAGAGTTTGTAGCTGACGCAAGCTTGGAAGATGGCAGGCTCGGTTCCGAGGTCGGAACAGATACCCATATGTAATGACTGAACGAGGATCAACAATACAGATGGAACATTATGGTAAGACATAACTTCTTTTTATACATCATCTGCTCATCTGCCCAGATGTTCTGGCCAAATGTTATCCATATGCCTTAAAGTTGGGTTCTCCTGAATGCAGGCCACAAGTCTGGAAGGACTAACTCAGCCCACAAAAGTGCACACACAAAAATTTAATTTGTTGTAGCAATGCTCAATTCAGTGAAACATGCAATACAAAAACATGTTATACTTCAAGAGTGACTAGCTCTCTATCAAAGGTATAAAAACTTTACAGCAGCATATTATTCTAAATGCAGGAAAATAATCCCTTGTCTAATGTGTTACCTTACAATTACAAGGAAAAAGCAGAGTTTTCAGCAAATATTTTCTGAAGATGGACCTCACTAGCCACTTTGCTGTAAAACTGGAGAAAAAAATAAGGGATGGCAAAAATGGGAACAAATGAGAGATCCAGCAGAATCCTTAGGTATTCACACTATTAACTTATTCAGCTAAGCTCCACATGCTAGCTCAACAATCCCGGTGTGTTCTATGGTAGCAAATCTCTTGACTGGTGCCAAAAAACTGGACTATATCACAACTGGATTCATACACATGGTATAATCACAGCAGTTTCTCCTTCGGTGCGGAATCAAATTAGTCAGTGCCTTCCTTATGACAATGACATCAGTAAAACATGCGAGACAAAGCAGAACATTTAAAGAAGAGTTTTCAGTACCAAAAGTATAGCCAAGGCTTATTTTGTGATGTGGGGTTAAGGGATGGGGAAATAAGTGAGTTGGTGGGCATGGTGACGTTGGGAGCGAAATTTATCTCAAAGGATAATGACTACTCCCTTAGGGACAGAGTCAGTAGAATTACTGTATATAAGCTAAGAATATATAAGTATTACTTCTTAGCTTTTTGACATAGCTGAAATATTGACCTTTGGTGGAAATGGTTACCCTGAGCTCATACTCATTTGCATTTCTAATGGTACCTTTATGAGTTTTGTCTGATTCAGTACTTTTTTCTACAGATTGAGAAAATCGATTTTTTTTGCATGGATTGACTTTCTTCTGTTAAATTCTTTTTTGATAGAAGCTTGTGTTTGCTTTTAAATTTCCCTCTATATATGGAGCATACACAGATGGATTTCCTAATGCAATTTAAGTGCAAGTAAAAATCTGAGGTAGGTTGTCAGCTGTGGCAATGGCCTCTAAGTGGAGGGTTACTTAATTTATTTAGGTCATCTATGAGTTGTAACACATTAGAAATCCTTAAAAACTGTTGCTTTGAACTGGATATCACCATTTATTGAGGATTTAACCGATCCAGTACTTTTTGGGGTTAGTTGTTCACCCCAAAACTACAAGTTAAAACAGGTTTATCACGTGGACTTTACTCCGAATGTCAAGGCAGTTTTCATTAATAGCTTTAGTCCTCCAAAGTATTATTTACAGTGTTTTATTCTCATTTGTGTTTTACTGCCAATCCTTCATCTAGTCCCAAATATTTATAACACTTCCTCTTGCTCAACTTTTTATATCACATTCCTTCTCAGATTCATATTTTCTTGGTGCTGCAGCTTTCCTATTTTAAATGCTGCTTTTGCACATTCAAAAAGATTAAATAACATTTGTTTTCATCTAAGACACTTTTAACCATTTGGTTGTGCTTTCAACTCCTTATCTAATGAACTTTACACTTTTAAATCATCCAGAAAATAGCAAATTGCTTCTGGGAGCCAAACTATAGCTATAGCCTAATTGGCTTGGTAAACAGCTCAATGGGTTAAGGGAAAGACAAAACAGTGGAGAAAATGAATCACACCTGGAATATCCCCATTTAAATTTTTATCCCTGGGATAATAATGCACACTTTGTCATGGCTCAACTGCAAAGTGGTTTACCACCGTTTCATGGTCATGAATTTAACTGGTCAATGCAGGGTATATCTTTTACATCTGTAAGGATTCCTTTACCATAAATATGGGATGTTGTTCAATGTTTTTATGTAATCTATCCATACCATAGTTAGATTCTTCCTCTTTTTACAATTCTGTTATGGCTTTATTTAGCAACAAATGATCCTTTGTTCCATATGACTTTTGTTATCCCCTTTTTTCTCTATTGCCATAATTGAGTGTTTTCTAAATGACTATAAACTTGGTCTACATCAATGCCATTAAACAGCTTGCATATCATAAGGAGGCAAATTATTGGTCTACAGTTTTTAGGATGGCTTGTAGCCTCACTCTAAAGGACCAGTATAGTTTTTCATGTTGTTAACCAGATTGGTGTCTGTTCAGGATGTGCCTATAAGTAATTCTTACTCAGGCCTAAATATTTGTGATATTAATGTTAAATACTGCATCTGGGCCTCAGTTTTTCCAGTTAGCTTTTTTTAATGTCTTAATTTCTCTGGTTGTTACTTGCTTCCAGTTCATATCCTGTACATTAGAACTCCCTACTGTTTTTTTTAACTCATCTATTTATCTTTGTTGTGTTCAAAAGGGTCTTCATAAACACTTTTCCAAAATGTTCCTGTTTCTTCTTTTTTTAGTGGTATTTCTATTCCTTTTGCTTTGTTTCCAAATTATCTCAAATCTTTTTTTTTTTTTTGGTAATCCATAAATTGCTTATTTTGTACTTTTCCTTTAAAATGTATCTGCATACCATCTAAGTTTTTATGGCTGTGCTATTTTTAGATTATTATTACTAAAAGTATAGGATAAATCTCTGTTTCAATACTAAGTGTTGGTTTTAAATGTCAAAGTATTTTTGATAATCTGTTTCCTTGTCTATATTCTTCAAACAGTAATACTTCTTGTCTTAACTTGGGCAGTGGATAGCCTATAGCAGAGGGAATGGCCAGGGATACTTTGGAGGTACTGGAAAAGTTCCGTACATTTTATGGGGTTTGTGTAGAGCTGAGAAGTGTGGAGGTTGAGAGGAAGCACAAATGGAACTACTTGGGAGAGACTTTATTATGTTGAGAGTGGTGATGGATGAGTGTCAGTGACTGGTTGTTGGGGTGGAAAAGATGGGATGGAAATGGTGAAGTGTGGTCAATCTTAAAGGGAATTTCTGGGAGCAGATGATGCTCCTGTGTGGGTTTGGAGGATGGGACAACAGTAGAGATCTGGAAGATTTTGTTTAGCAGTATTTTAAGGGAGGTGAGGGGGGGGTGTAGTAGCGGTGTCGACTACAGACTATAGTGGTCTCTCAGACACAGCCTCATGTGGACCCATTTTGGTTTTGAACCATGATTATAGGTTGATTGTAGCTGTACTGGCTGTAGGAATGGGAAGGGTGTTGCCAAAACTGATGGATGTGGATCAGTGCGGTTTTGTGAAGAGATGCAAGAATCTGGCCACACTGATAGAACGGTGATGGTCCAGAGGAAGGCAGAATGTGGGAAAGTGCCACTGCTGTTGGTGGGCCTTGAAGCAGAAGGGGCATTCAGTGGAGTGGACTGGGATTTTATGAGTGAGGCAGTGATGGTATTTGCATTCCCTGAAGTAACGGCGAAGTTGACTGGGATGTATGAGGGATGGGAGGCAAGAATTGCAGTGGGAGGGTTCCTCTCTACTGAGTGGTGTTTGGGCAGAGGGCCTGGGTAGAGGTTCCTCTTTCCTCTTTGCTACTTGCTTTATGCTTGGAGCCACTGGTGGGGAAGGTGGAGGAATCAGGGATTCAAGGATATAGTTGGAGTGGTGATAAGGAGAGACTGTCTATCTGCATATGATATTTTGTGCCTGTTTGGTCGGGGGGGGGGGGGAGGCACATCTCAATGCTGTGGAGCATTTTTCATGCCTTTGGGGGATGTAAAATTAATGAGGATGGACCAAAGGTTTTGGCCATGAATTGTGCCCACACACGAGTTGGTTCAGTGCTGCCTGTACTTGTGAGGACTATGGTGGGATAGAGGATTTGGGAGTGTGGATTAGGTCTTCTGTTGTGACGGCTGGGGATGTGTGAGAAGAGATTACACTAGACAAAGGATGATACAGAAACTGGGAGGCTTAAGGCACTTGTTTGGGGTTGTGGATGGTGAAATGCATGTAGTGGAGGTGTTTTTGGACCCTTTGGTTTTGAATGAAGGTCAGACATATTTTTGTCTACCACAAGTGAAGGTGTGGTCAGTGACTGGTGGAGTTTGTCAAGGCAGGGGGCTGGAAACTGGGTGGCTTGGCTAGTTTGGGAATGCCTGATTTGGGGGGATGTTTTAGAGCTTCACAGCTGGGGCTCATGTGCACGATGGGGGGAGGGTCAAGAAATGGGGAGAAGTGGGATTTTGGATGCAGATCCTTGAATGGTGACGGCCATGCAGAATATTGTGCTCATTAAGTGGCAGAAAGTGTTCTGAGAACTAAGCAAACAAAAGAATGGAGGAAAAAGATTTTGGCAAGAAGGATGAAAGCAAGTAGGGGTACAGAAAATAAGCAAGTACAGGCTAGAATTTACTAGAGAAAATTAGCACAGCAATCAAGATATTGGGAGTATACATTGGGATGAGGAGGAGGCATTTGGAATGCAGACTAGAAAATGCCCTCCTACCAGGGATTGACATCATGTACAGGCAGAGAGAAAGGGATAGAGCAATCTTAACTGAAAGACCTGGTTTGGTAGAGTTTTTAAATGAATCTATAACAGAATTTGCTGTTAAAAAGGGATAATAAAGCATGTAAAATAGTGAATGATAACTATAAGAATCAATCACAGGAGGCTAGAAGAGACTGTGAAGAGAAAATGGAAAACCAATTTACAAAATAAAAATAGGACAACGCAGGAAGTCCATAAAGGTTTAGACTATGTGCTTGGGAGTGTTTGGATAAGTGTTTTTATAGCCCAAGTAGACTTCAGAGAATTTTTCCTCAGGGAGATAGTAAATGTTGGAGGTGTGATAGAGAAGAAAGAGGTAATTGGGAACATATGAATGTGAGGATTGGGAAGATTTTAAAAATTCCATACACATTACTCTGTCAGAAATACTAGGTGAGTAAATGACTAAGGAAATGATTCTTCTGAGCTATGACAGGATCTGAACTGCCAGACACAGTAAGGCCTTAAGTTTAATGCTGTTGGCTGCCAAAAATCAACTGGCAGAAAATGGAAATCAAAGTCTAAACCAACTGTATATGAAGTACTGCATTTTCTAAAACGGTTACTGTGCATTTTGTCGAATGCTGTCTTGTTCAATGAACACTAGGGGTGGTTGAGATTGCCGCATGTTCAGAATGTTGAATGCCTTATCTCAAAATGCTGTTTCTTCAAAAGTGGCGAGTGGGAATTGGAGGGTGGGGGGGTTAACGTTTGTATGTGCATGTTTCAGTGTTAGACAAGGGTATAGGTGTTGTGTGTTTGTACGCAAGTGTGCATGTTTTAGTGTTAGGGTGTGGGTCAGGGTTAGGTAAGAAGTTAGATTTTATATTTGTAGTATGTATGCGAGTATGTCTTTTATAGTGACAGCTTGATTTTAAGATATGTTGTGGGGTTAGGGGCTAGCATGTACTACTGAACCCCCTGCATCAGTTCAATAAATATTTTCCTTGAATCTGTTGTATTAATGAATACAAATGTATTTATTTTTTTTCATGTGGAAGTATTTCTTTCCTTTCACTTCTCTCTTAAATTTTCTAAATATCTTCTAAATAGAAATTCTGGGTTTCTTGCGAAATAGTAACAAGACAATTTCTTTCTTCTCAACAGTTCACACATTGTCATCTTTATGGCTCTACTTTAGCCTGTCACTTTTTGTGGACGGCTACTTCCTCCTACAACAGTATGACCATCTCTTCCCCTTGAGCCTGGCCTAGCCTTGATGCAGGAATGTTTCCAAGTCTTGAGTATTCAGCACAGTCTTTTTTTCCAGTCCTGGCACCAAATCTTTTTACCTTTTAACCTAGCTTTTCCCATGATATATGCTATATAAAACAGTGTGTGTGTGTGTGTGTGTGTGTGTGTGTGTGTGTGTGTGTGTGCGTGTGTGTGTGTGTGTGTGTATCACTGTTGTTTGGGTGAGATTTTGTAACAGAATCCACAATAAGATACTCACCAAGACTCGAGGATGAATTTAGTTCTAGCACTACTACTCTTTCTTTTTGATTTCATCTGGTCCTCTATTATTCTGCATGGTTGTTGTTATTCTTCTTAAGGGCTACCATCCAAAATCCTAGTCTCTATATCTCAAACTCACCCCTCCACCATTTCATAATCATCCCTTTACACATTGATTTACACATAATCGTAATCTCCTGTTTGACTTATGCATATGAGCCTACATTGTGTAGCTTTTAAATACCTTGTCAAAGCAGGTAACCTAAAGTCATCTTGCTCTATGGGAAGAATTAACTTATCCCACTTTAGCCTTACCCTCTTTCCCTCCCAAATAAATTTCTTCAAGTCTATTACGTATCGTCCACAGCTTCTCCTCAGCTTGCTAAAAATATGCCTGACCTGTACAAAGGACAAAAACAATTTCTCTTCTTGTATCTTACTATCCATACCAAAAATCAGAAACTTCCAGTTTGTCAGTCTTTGTATTATATTTTAATATCTTCCCTCATAGCCTTACCTGTAATAACAGAACCCTTTTCAACCCATACACCTAAATAATTTATCTTAGCATGCCCCAATAAGTATGGATACTGTTGAACCAATTCATATGTGGGTGCACAGCTTACTGTCTCAAAATATACTACCACCATGTCCTTTTGGAATTTATCAAGTACAAAATAAAAAAAAAACTGCAAATAAAGCTAACTTTTCTTGATTTCCATGCCAGTTACACCCATGAATTTGAGAGTCACATTTTCTTAGCTAATGTCTTAAATATAAAGCAAACAGGAAAATACGACATCCCTGCCTGGGTCTTCTTTTCAAATATGGTTGACAGAGAGGAACAGTACCATATTTATTCCTCCCTACGACATTGTATATATCCTCATTAGTAACCCTATTAGGTTCATAGGTGTGTACTAAGCTAATGGCCCTGGGGCATCATGCCACCTGACATTAGTTCCCAGTGCCTCTGTCGAGTAGAGTCACTGGAGTTATCCCTGGGGTGAATTTTCTATTTCCCATCCAATCCAAACAAAACAACTGGCACCAACGTGAGACAGCAACAAATTTAATAACAAGACAATATAACAAGCAGCAAAGCTTTCAGGTATCCAGTTCCCTTCTTCAGTGCTAACAACAAGCAGCAAAAAAGTACAGTTGTGTACACTTACCATAAATGTAGATGTTCGAGTGTATTCACTGTTGCAGTCATTACATTTGGGTTATCCTGCTGGCAGGTTGCCCTCAGTCAGCTTGAATTCCAAAGTCTTGGGTCCTGCGTCAGTTGCTGTTGCCTCTTCCCTGACGTCAGGTCGCCAGGGGTATAAAAGATGCAGCCGACGCCACTTTATTTAGTTTTTTCTTGCCCCAGATGTCAGGAGCCCCCAAAAGGGTAGGCTAAAATTATGTAAATAAAACATACATGCACCAATAATAAGTTTTACCTTCATCTATAAGCAAATACACCACCTAGGTTGAAAAGATTAGAGAAGTAAAGATAAGTTCCAGCAAAAATAAGGGGGATGGCGGGTGGGTAACCTGGACTGCAACAGTGAATACACTCGAACAGCTACATTTATGGTAAGTGTACACAACTGTACTATGTTCTTCGTGTTTCACTGTTGCAGTCATTACATTTGGGTTGAGTCCCAAAGCTATGGTTGGGGGGCTGGAGCTAAACAGCATTAGGAGCGGCTATGAGGCCCTGCAGAACTGCAGTGGCAAAGCCTGCCCTGGATTTAGAGTAAAGAGGCAGATTGTAATGTTTTATAAAGGTACGCACTGAACTCGAAGTAGCAGCCTCCAACATGTCTTTGGTTGGTACTCCCCTGAGAAAGGCTGCAGAAGTGGCTGCAGCTCTGGTTGAATGTGGCCTAATGCCCTTAGGCACTGGTTTGCCATGCTGTGCGTAGCAGAAACGAATGCAGTGACCTATCCACTTTGAAATAGTCTGCTTGGAGATAGCTTTTCCTTGTGATACTGTGGCATATGCCACTAGTAATTGCTCTTTCTGAAAACTTTAGTTTTGTCCAAGTAGAATTTAAGTTGTCCGTGTACGTCCAAAGAATGCAGAATTTTCTCCCCCTTGTTCTGTGGATTTGGATAAAAAGTTGGCAAATGAATTGTTTGGTTACCACTGGATACCACCTTAGGCATAAATGTAGGCTTTGTTCTCAGAAAGACCCTGTCTGGGTAGAAAACGATAAAGAGTTTCACAGCCATGAGAGCCTGTAGCTCTGAAACTCGTCTTGCAGAAGTTATTGCTAGGAGCAGAGCTGTTTTCCAAGGTAAGAACTATATGTCTGCAGTAGCAGCTGGCTCAAAAGGAGGTAAGGTGAGTTTTTCCAAGACATAATTGAGGTCCCATGCAGGTACTGGCGTTCTCCTTGGAGGCCTTACGTTTTTGGCTCCTCTGAGGTACTTCCTTAATAAAGGATGAGAAAAGAGTGGTGGCTCTGTATTGTAATGAGCTAAAATGGCAGAGGCATGGATTTTAATTGATGAAAAAGATACGCCTTTGTCCAGCATCTCAGTTAAATATTGCAAAATCTGAGGAATATTTGGGACAGCTGTATCAGTTCCTTGAGCTTGGTTCCAAACGCAAAATCTCTTCCATTTTCCAGCATAGGATGTTCTAGTACTAGGCCTTCTGGCTTCTAAAATGACATCCATCACAGGTGTGGTTTGTATGGCTACATTATTCGTCATGCCGCCAGGTTTAGGGTCCTGAGTTGGCTGTGCAGAATCTGATTGTTTTGCTGGGACAGTAGATGAGGTATTTGAGGTAAGGTCCAGGCTGGGCATTGGAACAGGTTCCTTAAGATCAGATACCAGTACTGGCGTGGCCAGTCTGGGGCAATCAGAATCATTTTTGGTTTCTCCTGCCTGACCATTAGGAGTACTTTGGGGAGGAGAGGCAGTGGAGGAAAGGCATATACTGATAGGTTTGTCCAGTTGAAAGATAAGGCGTCCACTTTCCAAGCTTGTCTGTGATAAGTCCTTGTGCAGAATCTTACTGGATTGTTTTGAGGGGAGACAAACAGATCTATGTCCGGGCGTCCCCATTCCATTGTTATCATGCTGAAGACTTGCGGATCCAGGTGCCACTCGTGGGAATCCATGAGGTTTCTGCTTAGCTCGTCTGTCAGAGTATTTTCCTTTCCTGGCAGAAATTGTGCCTGCAGATGAACTTGGTAAGTCAATGCTGTGTCCCATAAAGCCATGTCTAGTCTGCATAGGGGATAAGAATGAGTCCCCCCCCCCCCCGCTTGTTTTTTTACCACATGACCGTGGTGTTGTCTGTCTTTATCAGTAGTTGTCCAGGATGAAGTAGGTCCTTGAAGGCTGTCAGGGCATTTTGAACAGCTAGCATCTCATTTTGATTGATATGTAGATGCTTTTGGTTTGTGGACCAGGTGCCCTGAATGCCTCTTCCTGCCATGTGTGCCCCCCCAGGCATAATCTGATGCATCTGTCGTTAGCCTCTGCCTGGCTGGGGGTACTGAGAATGGCTGTCCCTTGTTTTGGTGACAAGCCTTTGCCCACCATCGAAATTCCTGTTGCAGGCAGGGCATTAGAGTAATCTTTGTTTCCAGACTGTGGCAATGTTGTGTCTAGACACTTTTTGGGTCTAGACACTTTTTAGGTACCATTGAATTTTCTTCATATGCAGTCTTGCATATGGAATTAGTAAGATGCAGGATTCCATGAAACCCAAAGCCTGCAGAATTTTTCTTGCAGATAACTGGGCCTTTGTTGCCATTTCCTTGAAATAGGTTGTCAGTTGCCTTTGTTTGTCTGGAGTGAGATAAGCCATCTGGGCAGTTGTATTTAAGCTTGCACCCAGGAATATTATATCTTCTTAAGAGGGTACTAGTTTTGATTTTTTTTTGTTGACTGTGTAACCTAGGCATGTTAAAAGCCTTATCACAAAGGTCAGATGCTGTAGTAGAATGTCCTTGTTCTCTGCTTGTATGAGGCAGTTGTCCAAGTAAGGATATATTTGTATTCCTCTTTGTCTGCAGTAAGCAATTACTGGTGCCAGGCACTTTGTGAAGACCCTGGGCGCAGTAGACAAGACAAAGGGCAGTGCAGAGAATTGGTAATGCTTTGAGCCAGCCTTGAATATGAGGTATCTTGTGCATGATTGTCTGATCGGGACATGCAGGTATGCCTCTTTTAGGTCTAAAGTCACGAGCCAAGCCTTGCTGCCCAGCATGGGCAGAAGCTGCTGTAACGTCAACATCTTGAATTTTGGTATATCCAGGAAAATGTTTAGAATAGATAGGTCCAGTACTGGTCTCCATGTTTTGACATTTCTGGGTACCAGGAACAGTCGAGTTAAATCCTTATCCCTGCTCTTGCTGTGGCACTTGTTGAATAGCCCTCATGTCCATGAGAGCTGCGACCTATTTTTGAGCCTCTGCCCATTGATTTTTTTGGCAGGTCTGGCCAACCGTTTCCCCTTGGCAGGGTATGGAAATGAAACTTGTAGCCTTGTGACACTATGTCTAGAACCCATTTGTCCTGGGTTATTATAATGTGCCAATTTTGAGAAAAAAGTGCTAGTTTTCCCCCTAAGGGTGCTGCCAGAAGATAAGTGCTTGATGCAGGCAGGGGGAAGTCATTGGGACTATTTCCTGTATAGTTGTGATTTGTCTTCTCCACCTTTGGAGGTAGAGGCACTCCACTGCTTAGACCTGTAAGAACCTTGCAGCTGTGATTTGCCTCTAGGGCATCTGGATTTGCCCCTTTGAGGTCTGTCTGAGACTGGAAAGGACCAATTCTTTGTAGGCCAGTGTCTGCTAAATCTAGGTGGCTGTACCTGTAAGAAATCTTTGACCGTTTGCATAGATTTAGCTTTGTCCTCCATTTAACACCTCTTCTGCCTTAACACCAAACAAGGTATCATGTTGTAAAGAAGCATCTAATAATTTTGCTTTAACATGGTCAGGCAGATTTTGTTCCTTTAACCAAGCATGCCTCCTAATGACAGAACCCGTAACAGCGGCCCTGCAGGAGGCCTCCAGTGAGTCAAACCCACATTGCAAAGTATGCTTTCCAACTTGTTCAGCTGCATGCAATAAATCCTGCATTTCTTTGTTTTCTGCACATTCAGAATTTGCCATCATTTTCTGTTTAAGCAGTGTCATGACATATTGCTGATATTTGAGCATATGAAACTGGCAATTTAAGGCCCTTATAGCCAAAGTAGCAGATGTGTAAATATTTTTTCCCCATCTATCCAGTGCCCTATAATCCCTGTCAGAGGGGGTAGGGGTTTTTTGCAGTAGAAGTCTTGACCCCTTTCGGACCCTGAGAAATAGTTTCTGGGTCTGCAGTACGGGTTTTGAAAAGGAATTTATGAGAGTCAGGGACCCTGTAGTATCTGTCCGACTTAACAGGAGCTGGAGGTAAAGAGTCAGGGGTCAGACTACACTCTGAGAACACCATCTACGATGTCTAACACAGGTGGAATAGCTAGAGGCCTGTGTTGAGGTAGTAAAAGGAAGTCTCTGAGCCTTTTCTTAGATTCTGAAAAATCTTGGCTCTCCCAGTGGAAGTGCTCTCTCATGGTATGCAAGGTTTCCCCAAAAGAGTAGTCCTTAGGAGGAGAAGCTGAAGGAATTGATTCTTCAGCATCAGAATCCTCATAGGGGGGAAGAGAATACTCCTGATCAGAAGAGGAATCAGAAGAAATGGAAACCTGATCTGAAGATTCATAGTCTGTCTCTTGCCTAGGCCTCTTTTCAGGAGGGGGATGGGAACCCCTGATCAAGGTAATTAAGTCTTTGGCCATTTTGAGCATCTGTTTTTTTTGGGCATGGAGGCCTGTCCTTGCGGCTGATGAACTTGTTTCTTTGCCTTTAAAGGTGTTTTAGCCTTTGAAGTCGGTTTAATATATAATTGTTTGGGTCTGAATACACCCTCAGAAGCCGATGGCTGCTCAGCGGCTCCGGACCAATCTGAGGGAATAATCTCCGAGGCTCCAATACTTTGAGTTTCCAGTGGCCTGGCCGACTCCATGTGGGAGTCGGTAGCGGCCTGCGACTCTAAAGTAGCGGGTGTCAGGGGCTGTGAAAGAGCCTCACTGAGGACCGGTGAACTGGCGACTTGCTTAGCAGAAGCTTCGTCGTCGGTTTTGGACCTCGGTTGCCTGTCTTTTTCTTTTCATTTTTTGTGAACTCCGGTAGTCGGATGGCTATCCGACGACATTGTATAATTAAATCTTCGCCCAAAATAGCTTAATGCAAAATCATACCGACGCTTAATAGTGCATTGGTTAAATCTAGCACAAAACTGACAACTAGCAACGTCGTGGTCAGGGCCTAGGCAAGGAATACAGTAAGAATGAAAGTCCTTATGGGGTATTTGCTTCACACAAGAAATACAATTATTAACTTTTTCTGACATCAGTCTGGAGCAAGAAAAAAGTTTCCCCAATGGGGTACTTAGATTTTAATGAAGACTTCGGATCTGAAACTCGAACAAGTAAATCTCAGGAGTCGGCTGACTGGCACTTGCGAACTGCTTCTGCTACCGCGTGGCAAGAAAGACCAAATAAAATGGCGTCGGCTGCATCTTTTATACCCCTGATGACCTGACGTCAGGGAAAGTACAGTTTTGTACCTACCATAAATGTAGATGTCCGATAGACATGCAACTGCAGTCACAACATGTGGGTTGTCCTGCCTCAGGCAGCCCTCGGTCGGCCGGATTCCAAAGTCTGGGTCCGACGTCGGCTGATGTCGCATTTTTCTCCGACGTCAGAGCGGCTGGAGTACATAAGCATCAGCCGATGCCATTTTCTTCAGTGTTTCTTGCCCCAGATGCCATGTGCCCTCCAAGGAAGGCTGTAATCAAATTGGAAGACAAAAACAGGATTCCAAACAAATAAATGAGCAATAAAACAAATACACCATAACAGATATCCCCAGCTAAGAGTAACAGGGATAGGAGTGGACCCTAGGCATAGAGGGGTATGGAGGGAGGGAAAATCCGACTGCAGTTGCATGTCTATCGGACATCTACATTTATGGTAGGTACAAAACTGTACTATGTCCTTCAAGAATGCAACTGCAGTCATAACATGTGGGTAGAATACCATAGCTTAGCTGGGGAGGAGGAATGCTCTAGGAAAAGATGGTGTGGCAATCAAACCCTGCAGGACTGCCAAGCAAAGCCTGCTCTGGATCTGGAGTATAGAGGAGATTGTAGTGTTTGGAGAATGTATGCATGGAGCTCCATGTAGCAGCTTCTAGAATGTCCTTAGTAGGCACCCCTCTTAAGAATGCTGTAGAGGTGGCTGTAGCTCTGGTGGAATGTGGTCTGACATTGGCTGGAACAGTCTTTCCATGAAAGGAATAACAGAATCTGATGCAATGTCCAATCCATTTTGAAATAGTCTGTTTTGAAATTGCTTTTCCTTGGACTGCAGGGGCGTAAGCTACAAAAAGTTGTTCAGACTTCCTACTGGCCTTGGTTCTGTCCAGGTAGTATCGAAGTTGTCTGTGAATGTCCAAGGTATGCAACAGTCTTTCCCCCTAATTCTCAGGATTGGGGAAGAAAGCAGGCAGATGAATGGCTTGATTTAAAGAAACCCTAGATACCACCTTTGGCATAAAAGTAGGGTTGGTCCTTAATGAAACCCTGTCTCTGTGAAAAATAATGAAGGGTGGTATTGCCATTAGGGCTTGTAACTCCGAAACCCTTCTTGCTGAGGTAATTGCCAACAGGAAAGCTGTCTTCCATGGGAGAAATTGCAAGTCAACTGAAGCTGCTGGCTCAAATGGAGGTAGAGTCAGTTTTTCCTAGGACAAAATTGAAGTCCCAGGCTGGCACTGGGGCCTTTCTTGGTGGCTTAATGTTCTTGATTCCCCTGAGGAATTGCCTTAGTAAAGGGTGAGAAAAAACAGGAGGATCAGTGTTGTATCTAGCTGAAATGGCAGATGCATGTATCTTTATGGAAGAATATGAGAGGCCGTTCTTTAACATATCTGCCAAATATTCCAAGATGAGTGGGATGTTCAACAATGATGCATCTTGTCCCTTGCTGGTATTCCAATTGCTGAATCTTTTCCACTTTGCTAAGTAAACCTTTCTGGTGGATGGTCTTCAAGCCTCTGTTAGTATCCGCTGAACTTCTTTGGAGAGAGATAGGCTGAAGTTATTTATGGGATCTCCCAGGCTGTTAGCTGCAGTGTCTGAAGATTTGGATGCACTGTTTCGAAATTGTGCTGAGTCAAAAGTAGAGGCCATTGGGGAAGGGCCCACCTTCTGGTGTGACATATACTCCGTAGTAATGGGTACCAGTGTTGTCTTGGCCAGTCCGGAGCTATTATGATTCCCTTGGGTCTCTCTGCTTTGATCTTTAGTAATACTGAGGTCATCAGTGGCAGAGGTGGGAATGCATAGATTGTTAGGGAGTTCCAGTAGAAAGAGGGCATCTATTTTCCAAGCTTTTGGATGGTATGTCCTTGTGCAGAATTTTGGTAGAAGATGGTTGAGGTGAGAGGCAAATAGGTCCACTTCTGGCTTGCCCCATGTCGAAGTCAGTTGTCTGAAGGCCTTCGGATGTAACCTCCACTCGTGTGGATCTGTGAAATTCCTGCTTAGGCTGTCCGCCAACACATTGTCTTTTCCTGGAACAAACTGGGATTGTAACTGGATGTTTAGGCTCAGTGATTTCTCCCAAAGCTGCATTGTCAGTCTGCAAAGGGGGTAAGAGTAGGTGCCCCCCTGCTTGTTTATGTACCACATCACAGTGGTGTTGTCTGTCCGTATCATTAAATGGCTTTGCTGGAGTTGGTGTTGAAAGGCCTCGATGGCATGCATTACTGCCAGCATTTCCTTTTGGTTTATATGCAGATGTGTTTCCTTTGGAGGCCATTGTCCTTGTATACACCTGCCTTCCATGTGCGCCCCCCCATCCAAGGTCTGAGGCGTCTGTAGTCATGGTCTGTGTTATCTGTGGTTTTTTGAATAACATACCTGTGTTCTGGCTCACCGAGGCCCACCATAGGAATTCCTTTTGTAGGCATGGAATGAGTGGTATGATTGTCTCCAAGTTGTTGCTGTGTTGAGACCAAATGCTTTTTAGGTACCATTGAAGCTTTCTCATGTGTAGTCTTGCTAATGGAACCAGGAGAATGCAGGATGCCATGTAACCCAGGGCCTGTAGGAATCTCCTTGCAGTCATCTGGGTGAGTTTTGCTAAACCTTTGAAGTAATGAGTTAACTTCTCTTGCTTGTCTTCTGTCAGGTAAGCCATCTGAGAGGCTGTGTCTAGTTTGGCTCCTAAGAAGATTATTTGCTGGGATGGCTGCAGTCTTGACTTTTGGAAGTTGACTGTGTATCCCAGAGCTTGAAGTAATCGTATGACATAATCCAGGTTTTTTGTCAACATCAATTTGTCGTCCGTTTGTATGAGGCAGTCGTCCAGGTACGGGTAAATTTGTATACCCTGGAGCCTGCAATGAGCAATTACTGAAGCCAGGCATTTTGTAAATACTCTGGGCAGTAGATAAGCCAAATGGCAATGCTGAGAATTGATAATGCTCTAGCCCTGCAAGAAATCTGAGGTATCTTCTGCAGCTGTGTCTGATAGGGACATGCAGGTATGCCTCCTTGAGGTCCAGAGTAATCAGCCACGACCCCTTGCCCAGCATGGGAAGGAGTTGCTGCAGAGTCAGCATTTTGAACTTTGGTACTATGAGAAAGGTGTTTAATGCGGACAAGTCCAGTATTGGTCTCCACTGAGATTATTTTCTTGGAACAAGGAACAGTCTTGAGTAAAACCCCTGGTCTTGTTCTTGTTGTGGAACTCTTTCTATTGCTTTCATTCGAGTCAGCAGAGTGATTTGCTTGATAGCCTCTGCCCTCTGATTTTGTGGTAGGTTTGGCATGCCTTGTTTTCTTGGTAAGGTATGAAAATGAAACCTGTACCCTCGGTCTATAATGTCCAAAATCCATTTGTCCTTTGTCAGTCTGTGCCAGTTTTCTGCAAAAAAAGATAATTTCCCGCCCAAGGGAGCTTCTAGTTGTTTCCTGGTAGGCGGTAGTAGAGGAAAGTCATTGAGATTGTGGTTGTGGGGCAGGTGAAACCCCTGCGTCACTTCTTTGGTTTCCTGGCTGCCATTGTCGTCCCCTGTAAGGGCCTCTGTATTGGCCTCTTCCTCGGCACGTCTGTTTTTACCCCTTTGAAACTTTTCTGGATTAGGAAAGGACCAGCTTTTTGAAGGCCAATTCCTACTGAATCTGGGGGGTTGAACCCGGAGGAAATCTTTCACAGTCTGAACTGATTTTGCTTTTTCTTCGATGATCTTTAACACATCCTTAGCATTTGCACCAAAAAGCTTGTTCTTTTCCAAAGGTGCATCCAGAAGTTTTGCTTTTACATGATCTGGTAGAGGTTGATCTTTTAACCAAGCATGTCTACGAATGACTGCCCCTGTCATAGCTGCCCTACATGAAGCTTCCAGTGCATCATATCCACACTGCAGGAAGTGATTGCTTACTTGCTGAGTGTTATGTACAGCTTCCTGCAAAGTCTTCCTGTCTAAAGGATCAGGAGTGGCTAATGTTTTTTGTAAATCTTCTAACAGATAATCCTGATACTGTAACATATGAAAAAGGCAATTTAAAGCTCTCATAGATAAGGTAGTGGATGGGTAAACCTTTTTGCCCCATCTCTCTAATGACCTAGCTTCCCTGTTGGAGGGCAAGGGGTTTTTTGAGGTGGAGGCTGAAACTCTTTTAGGCCCCTGTGAAATAGTTTCCAAATCAGCAGTATGGGCCCTGAATAAATGGGAATGAGTTTCTGGGACCCTGTAATACCTGTCTGGCTTGGCTGGAGCAGGAGGAAGAGAATCAGGGGTAGCACTAGAATCAGCATACAAATCATCCAGAACATCAAGTACAGGAGGAATAGCTAAGGGCCTGTGCTGAGGCTTCTTAAGGAAAGTCCTAAGGCATTTCCTAGAATGAGAATATTCCTGACCTTGCCACTTGAAATGTTCCCTCATGGTGTGTAGAACTTCCCCAAAAGAAATATCCTCAGGAGGGGAGGCCGAGGGGATGGAATCTTCTGCATCCGAGTCCTCATAGGTCTGGAAGAGCTCTTCCTGGCTATCCGAGTGGATAGAGCCCTCAGAATCTTCATCTGAAGGAGTAGGGTCAGAGGGTTCAACCCGAGGCCTTTTATCAGGAGGAGGCTGGGATCCTCTCTCAGGATGGGCCTGTGAACCTCTGATCATGAAAATCAAATCAGCAGCCATGGACATAATTTGTGTCTCTGGAGTCTGCTGAGGTAAGGATTTAGAAGTAATATGCTTTGTTTTGCTGGCTGCCTTAGCCCTAGTGTAGGCCTTAATAGACATGGCCATAGGGGGCCTGGCAGCTCCACGTGCAGGAGTGACCTTGTCTACAGCAATGGTCTCGGGCATTTCTTCGGTTTCAGTATCCGGAGGAAAAACTATAACTGGCGTCGGAGTAATGTCTGGAATCGGAGTCTTCGGTTCAGAGCGGTGGAGAGACCGTCTCAGAGGGAACCGGAGCACTCGCGCTAGGTTTTGGCGTGGAGTCGGTGGTAGACGCGGGCCGAGGATGTTGGTCCCGGTCTTTTCGCTTTTTGGGAGTTTGCGATGTCGGAAGATCCGACGGCATGGTGTAAGCAAAAATATCGCCGAAAAAATCTTCAGCGAACTCCGCCCGGCGCCTGAGAGTGCGCTTGTTGAAGCGAGCACAGGCTACACAGGCCGAGACGTCGTGGTCTGGGCCCAGGCAAGGGAGGCAGTAAGAGTGGAAATCCTTATGAGGTATTTGTTTACCACAAGAAATACAATTGTTAACTTTTTCAGTAATTTCTGACATCGGCTGAGGCAAGAAAAGGTCCCCAACGGGGTACTTAGCTTTTTTGATGACTTCGGTATCGTAGAATACAGGAGCTGACCGACCGGCACTTGCGAACTGCTTCTGCTTCGGGCACCGCGCGGCAAGAAAGACTGAAGAAAATGGCGTCGGCTGATGCTTATGTACTCCAGCCGCTCTGACGTCGGAGAGAAATGCGACATCAGCCGACGTCGGACCCAGACTTTGGAATCCGGCCGACCTTGGGCTGCCTGAGACAGGACAACCCACATGTTATGACTGCAGTTGCATTCTTGAAGGACATGAGGTGACAGCAACCGACGCAGGACCCAAGACTTTGGAATTCAGGCCGACCTGCCAGCAGGATAACCCAAATGTAATGACTGCAATAGTGAAACACGAAGATCATCACCACTCATTTTATACACTGCCAATTCATTACAACACTTATCACACAGCCAATAAAAATGATTCAGTTCATAAAAAGAAAGCAATTTAAGAAAAAGCAGATTAAAAAGTATTAAAAAATCATAACATATAGCAACAGTTCATGTAAACCCTTCCAAAAAGAAAAAAAAAAAAAAATATATATATATATATATATATATAAATAAATATAAATCTAAATATATATCTATATATATCTATATATATATATATATATATATATATATATATATATATATATATATATATATATATATATATATATATATAAACATTCATTTGTTTTAACTTTAGTACCGGTTTAACTGAAATCATTTGATTAATGAGATGTAGACTTCAAGCGCTGAGCAGCATGACCCTCAGACTGCATTTGTTTATAGCTGTTACAGTGTTAATTTGGTCTTTGGAGCACTGCCTAAAAAGGCACTATAGGGGTGGCAAAAGCCTTGGCCCGTATCCAGAAGCCCAGAGGCGACAGATGCAGGTCATCTCTGGCAAAGCATCGAGGTCTGTCAATCATGTCATCCCAGGCAGACAAGATACTGGATCTCCTTAGAATGACACCAGACACTTAGCCAGTTGTTGAAATCAAGCATTTTCTGTTTGTACTGTAGTATCATTCTGGGTGATGCTGCTCAGGGCTAGGGTCATACCCGTACGGGATACATAATCCGAGAGCTCCTCCATGGCTCTTTTCATGTATTTTTTTCATGCAGTCCAGGGAGGTACATCTCAGGTCATTCACACCCACATGTACAATGACACAGTCATATTTGTACCTGTTGTTGAGGGACCTGAGTGCATGCGTTATGTGGTGAACCCTGGCACCTGACAGGTAGCTGTTACTTTCTCCTTATTCAACCCAGTAAGCGAGACATCAGTGTGCCTCACTATCGAGTCACCTATGACTAGTGTGTTGGGCATGCTGTTTTGCCTTAGGGGCTTTGGATGAGTGCCACACTGTTTAGGAGAGTTGTCTCTCTTGTGATTAGTGTTGTGTTGTGGTGGTCAAGTGCGCTTCGGCCTTGGAGGTCTCTGCTGTTTGGGTAGCTTTTTACTGAGAGCCTCCACGAAGATGGGTGTGTGGTTTGTGTTTTTATGTGAAGGCAGTGCTGGTGTGTGTTCTAGAGGGCTGTGTATTCCATGTGGTGAGATGCAAGTGTTGACCTTCTCCTCTTGACCAGCTATTCCAGTCTTGGCTGGAGAGTGCGTGGCTTCCAATTTGGCTATAACAAGTGCATCTGTCACAAGTCTGAGTGTTGAGAGGTAAGAGGAGAGGGTTGTCAGTGTATATGAAGCAGTTGCTACATTGCCTCAGGATGCCCAAGCTCACCAGGTTAATAGGAGAAATGACCTTTAGACATGCCTGGAGGGGTGGACATTAATAATATGTACTGGAGTGGTTTCCTTGTAGAATGTTTAGTGCTGGTAGCACTTTTGTGTGCTACAATAATTGCTGCAAGAAATCTGGTAAAGTGCTTGACTAATAAGGTACTAAAAGTGCAGGAGAGGAGAGAACTAGCAGATCTAAGGGAAACAAATTGAAGAGCAGACTTTGGCACTGCTCAGAAGCTTACAAACAGTACTGGATACAGCAAGTCTGTATCTGGACTACAGTAGTTACAGGAAAGGCAGGAAACAAGTGTAAACTCAGGCTTTTAAACGAGAAAGTTGAAAGACATGGAAAAAACTTCCCAAACAGCCAATAAACTACAATTTCAGAAACCACTCCTCTTGTGGTAGATAGGCTACCTAGTGCTTACCACTTTCTGGATTGAACCATTTATTGCCTTACTTATAAAATATCTGTTAATTCTATCAAATGCTTTCTCTGCATCAAGACACACCAACAATAGCAGTGTTTTCTTACACTCTACTTAATCTGGATTACTATTGTCTTAAGGTTTTCAACAGTTTGCCTCCCCTTCACAAAAACATTAATCTTTGTATATTCATTTTGGCAAAACCCTTTCCATTTGTTAGAAAGTACAGCTATAAACACTTTATAATTGCAGTTTAAAACTGAATGGGTCTACAGGAAGCTGCATCTTAAGGGCCTTTACCCTTCTTGGGGAGTACAGCCTCCACAGGTTTCTTCCAAGACACTGATACCCATGCACACTTAAAACACAGCCTTCCAAATCTTTATCAATTTTGCCCCTCCTAACCTTCAAAGAAATAATGTCTGTTCCTGCAGACTTCCTTGTTGATAGATTACATATTTTTATCTCTTCCTAGCTTAGCTGCTAATTGATGTGCCTCCATTTTCCTCTAACCTTGGTATAAAAAACTTTTCCATTAATATTTCCATTTGTAACTGTTTTCTCCATTATACTGTTTTACATAAATTTTCATAACATTTCCAAAATCTCTTTCTAAATTATATCTCATATATATATATATATATATATATATATATATATATATATATACACACACACACACATATATATATATATATATATATATATATATATATACATATATATATATATATATACACACACACACACACACACACACACACACATATACATATATTAGGCCTTTGGTTAATTTTGTTGCCATAGATTTCCAAAGGTTGGCCACAATCCTTTCCAGTTTCTGTTGCTCATGCTATTATGCTCATAGCTTTTGATCTCAGTTATCAAAAACTAGATGCTTAACAGCAACCTTTCTAAACTCATGCATATTATCCAAATACTTCATTTTTCCCCTTTAGTACTCCACAGTTGCTCTTTTTTTTGTCAAGACTCGCTTTCTGCAAAATTTCTTGTTTTATCAACCCCTTTATATAGTTCATATTACTTTCCTGTCTTTCTCTATGTTTTTAAACTTCATTTTCATTTTATCCCACTCATTAGCTATCCATTCTGAATTTATACCTTCCCCAAACACTATCAAATTATTTCCATGGACCATTCTTTGCACTCTTATGAGACCAGCAGGAAAGCATTAGTGTCTCATTTTACACAATCACCCTGCAATGGTGCATAGCATCATAAGACTGTACAAGACAAATGGGCCATGTGGCCATTTACACTTTGCCAGTACCCACCCTTAGATCTTATATCATTATTCATTGAGTAATAGGCCAGTTATACTGAAGCAATTTTATAAATACCCATCCAATTACTTAATTTCTTTTTAAAGGCAGACAGTGCATCTGCCATACTGTTTGATCGGGATAGGTAATTTGTTCAACAGAAGGGGTAGTCATTGAGACAAATCTTTCTCCAGCAAGACCTGTTTATTTGCTGAAGCAGGTTCAGAAAGCTGGTTCTAGCATTCACTGCACTGTTTGATTTGTGGAGAAGTAAGAGGTCTTTAACTGATGACGACTTCTTTGGATCTGAAGGAAATACCCTTTAGAATCAGCTGTGTCAGACAAAGACGTCCTAAACATTCTTGCAACATGATAATCAAAACACAGGGAGTTATCTACGATGTTTCAAGGTCTCTCACAAAATCTTCATTGTGGAGTGGATGTTTTCTATACTATAAGCTGGGCAGAGGGTTTGTTTGCTAAATACCATAATATTGCCTTTAGTTTTAACGCATTTTCAGTGTACTAGCTATTAACACGTTATTTCGTTTTGCAGCTTCTGCATATCAGAAGGACATTTAAGCATAACTCCTAGTTTAAAAGTGTCAACAAACATGGATAACCAGAGTTCCTGTTTTTTTGATGTAAACATAACACAAGTATGTGCAGCTTTTCTCCCCAGGCAGCCTCTGATGTCTTACCCAGTCAGACTTTCCTGGCAAACAAAGACAAATAAATAAATGTGCTATCGCTACTGGATGGGTCTTAATGCTTTCAATTAAATGCACATACTCCTGTGAAATAAAATTTCTATCCTATCTAAACCATTTATTGTGTATGGCAAAATAATATGCAAAATTCTGTCAGAATTCTCATTAATGAATTCACATATTTCTTACAGTACAGTTGTGTAAGTTGAACTTACCATAACAGCAGATGTTTTAATGATCACTGCTGTGGTAGCCTTAGCTATACGGGTTATATCCTGCCAAGGATAGAACAGCCTGCCAGCTTCCAATGCTTGAGGGCAGCTTCCATGTGCCCAAACTGTCAAGTAGCTCAAGCACAGCTGACTAAAAGACAAGCCTGGGCATAAAGCCCTTCAGAGCTTTACTACCACAAAAGAGTACACACTCTTTCTTTTTCTATTACTAAGACCATTTACTTTCCATGTGAATACTGACAGTACAGTCATTCTAATTAAAAGCTACTACTCCCCACTTATTATGCATGCCACTTATGTTGAATACATATTTCCAATCTGCAACATACATTCACACACTGTTTGGCAGACTGATCTTATACGCAGTTAATTCTTCTCATCTCTGCTTGAACCCATGCCACAATTTCCCAGACAATTCACTTCAATAGAAACTCTAAAGAAATATAATACACTAAACAGACTTCTAAGATGGCTGCACACAGAATAGCAGCTTAGTTTTCTCTCTCCCAATGTGAATATAAAACTGAAAAACAACCAGTGATATTGTCAACTTGATTACAATTCACTTACTACTAAGTATATCGCCTGGCTACCAACAAAGAAGAAATTTAGAGAACCTTAAAGAAAACCAACCCGAAAAGGTGAAGGCAAAACACTGTCTGGTAAGAATCCTGCAGCTGTTTAGCAAAAATCAGTTTAAGCTCCAGCTTTGGTACAAGAGATGGCTTCCAGCAATTTGGAGGAAAACATAAGTCTTATGCGCTCAGATATGATTAAAATAAATGAGACACGGAAAGAATATATGAAATCAAATAACACAAGGATAGAAAAAAATGGAAGAAGCTTTAAACATTAATTGATAAAACTGTAAAAATTAGAGGTTGAAAAAGAAAGGGCTTGCTGAGTACAAGGGTCTATATCAGCATATCGAATGCTAAAAACGCCAAATGCAATTTCATTGAACTGAAATGTTCGAAATCCCAAAAGAGCGAACTGACGGAACATCGATTTCTTTCCCAGGGAAAGAAATCTGTGTTCCATGCAAAAAAAAATGTTTAATACTTTAAACATAACAGAAGTGGGGGGCTGTGTCCCCACACCCCCCCTACTTAAATATACCAACTCCAAGACCGCACCACAGTGGAGGAAATAGCAAACTCCGATGACGACTCACCAATTTCTTTCCCTGGGAAAGAAATCGATGTTCCATCAGTTCGCTCTTCTGAGATTTTGAACATTTCAGTTCGATGAAATTAAATTCGGCGTTTTCAACATTCAAAATGCTGATAGGAACTCGAGTATAAGACTGCTCAAGAACAGCTGTTTCAAAAAAAATGGTAGCGTTAGAGGACAGAGTACACAAAGAAAACCCCAGACTTTTTGCTGTACTAGAGAAACTGAAAGGAAGAGACTATATTAATTTTATGAAAGCACAAATAAGTAATTGGACTGGAATTCCACAGCATGATTTCTTAATTGAAAGGCCGGACAAAATCATGTTTAAGACAACAGGTTGTAAATCTTGGGCTGCTGGAGTGAGGGATAGGATGTAAAAGTGCACTGATTATAATACGTGTAGAACTGAAATGTTTTCTTTTACTTCTACATAAGCAAATGTCTGGATTAATGCCCTTGGCTTAATCTAATGACAAATGTTTTGTGAATGCAATTAGGTTTTAAACAGCTGAGAGACTGAAATGCAATAAGTTTTCTCCAAGCAAATAAATGCCCAGTGCCAGTTGAGAAATCTGAAGCTGAGGGCAGCTCTAAATTATGATCTTATGTTTCCATCGAAACAAGCTGACAAGGGTGAAGGCAATAAATCAAGTAGTCTGGACATTGCTTACTGTGGGAAACAAAATTAAAAAGTACAAGAGCAAGCAGTTCAGTACAAATAAAGTTCAAAATTATTGGAAGCGAGTACAAGATAGACAGCAACTTCTTTGGTAACAAAATACTTTAATGCATTCAATAGAACAGTATATAATTAGGTTTTATTTAAAGCTAGCCAGTTCACTTTTTTTAAGGCTAAAAGATAATGTTTTCTGAAAGCATCCAAGATCCTTCACCTCTGGGAAGGGAATAAAGATAACACAAGAACAGACAGCAATTAGTGTAAGTAGGAATACAGACCGTGATGTGCCTGAACACTGATAGCCTTAATTTTAGGCTAGGTGCAACTATTTATTTGGGACAATTGATCCTTTCATGTGGGTTAAACTTCATTATTTGAAGATGTACACAATGTTTGTTATGTTTTAAGTTAATAGAGTATGGCAGAATTCTGGGGATGTGTTTTTTTAATGAAAATCTTCAAACAAAAACTAAAATCTTGTAAAATGCAGCAGAGATTTAACTGGAGATGACACAAAACAATTATATAAATGATAAACCTGCCACACATTAGTGGGTGCATGCAACAGAAAAGCTGGAGATCGACATCTGAAAAATATGTTGTATATAATAGGTGGGAATAATAAATTCTTATCATAATGGCTATGCTAAACACATTATTTTAGAAGGTGAATGGCCACACAGGTGTGCACAAAAAGGAAAGAGTATTGAATTATATTAAGAAACGCAGAGTACAAACAACAATGCTACAGGAGACTCACTTAGAAAGAACTGAGCATGTAAGAAAGGATTCCAGGAAGGATATTCAGCAAAGCATCAGGGACAAAGGGAAGTGTTTACTAGAGAGGCTCTGACAGTAATATTAGAGGGAAAAAAAGACAGTAATGGTAGATTTGTGGTAGTAAGGGATTACTGGCATGTGTTTATATTCCACTATAATGGTTATTATGGTGCTTAGGAAACTTTTTGGGAGAAATAATCATATTTCAGCTGGGAATATTACTTACAGGAGGGGACTGCAACATGACCTGTAACAGTGAGGATGTTACTTGGGGACCTAGAAAAGAAAATACTATGACAGGGTAGATTTCTGAAGAAATTTAAGGACATATTTATTATTTATTTATTTCAGTTTGATTACCGGGGAGGTCCACTGGGCTTTGGGGCCCATTTTCAGTGGAGGCCCGGGGAGAAAAGCTCCACAAAAACAACAGTATTTATTACAAAAGAGTTCAGACAAAAAATAATTTACAAAGATTAAACAGGATTTTAAGAACAGTTTACAGTAGTACAATAATTTACAATGATTAACAGGATTTTACGAACAGTCTACAATAGTAATGTCCGATGGCAAAACATAGTAAAATATTAACACATTTAGTTAGGTTTCAGCACAAAAGAAAAATGAAGTAAAATATTCTGGGATGAAGAAAGCAGGAGGAGATAACTTTAGTTTCATATGGAAGATGTGAATTCATTGCTAGGAACCTTGATAGAATTTACATATTCCCCAAGATAAAATAACTGGGCTAGACCAAACAGAAATTATATTTCACAGGAACGTGCATTTAATTTAAAGCTTCAACAAACATCCAATAACTATTTCAGATCATACACCAAAAATCAGCTAAGATAAAAATGCAGGGTAATGAAGTACAAATGAGACATTGGCTCTTCCCAACTACCTATTTAAGAGATGAATTTAAGGAATGGGTGGTGGAAATTATTCAAAAGTTATTAGGGAAGATAGAAATTTCTTCAGAAGTTATAGCTAGTGAGTAAGAAATACCTGTTAAGAATTTACTAGAAATATTTAGAGGGGCTGACAAAATTAATAAGGGGGATTTCACAGAACAAAGGAGAGACTATCAAATGCAGAGTGCAAAAGAGAAAATTGGGGAGTATCTGGATAATATGCATGAGTTTAGAAACACTATTGTAAAGCAACCATTTTTTTTTTATAACTCAACTGCACACAGACTTTTAACACAACTTAGGCAACAGAAAGTAGAAAGGGTTGTTGCTAAACTTAGGGAAATTGTAATAAGAAAAGTAACCTGAGATCCTGTAGAGTTAAGTAGAGATATTTTGGAAAGTTTATGAAAATTTGACAATAATAGAACCATTATAATCCACAGGGAAACGGAACCTAAGAAAATATCTTTGCTGTTGGTGGGTCTTGATGCAGAGGAAAACATTCAACAGAGTAAGCTGGGATTTTGTAAGTAGGACAATGGAAACATTTGCATTTCTTGATACAATAATAAGGTTAAACAGAAGGATATACGAGATCTTGGAGGCAAAAATTAAGGCGGGAGGGTTCCTCACAGATAAGTTGCATCTAAACAGAGGAGCCAGGGAGGGATGTCTTTCCACTTTGTTATTTGTGTTATATTTAGAGCCACTGGCAAAGAAAATAAGGGGCTCAATTCAAGAAAAGCTGGCTTTATTTGCAGATGATATTATTTTGTATTTGATAAAACCAGAAAAGGAAATCTCAGTGCTGTGGAACATTCTAAGACAGTTTCAAGTCTTTTGGGGATATAAATTAATGAAGATAAAACAAAGGCAGTATCTGTAAACTATTCACCCAAAGACACATTGATTCAGTAATAAGTATATTTCTGGGGACATAATAAAATTAAATACTAAAGAGTATCGGTTAAAAAGGTTTATGTTATGGCATCTAAGGATATGTGCGAACACAGTATGCAAAAGATAACACAAAAAGTGAGAAACTGTCTGTTTTATGGATATGGATAGCAAGATCAAGCAGGGAAAATGGTTTTATATACAGGTCAAGGGTGGCCACGGTGGTGCAGGGGTTAGCGTTGCCGCCTCACAGCAAGAGGTTCTCCAGTTCGATTCTCGGCTGGGGTGCCTTCTGTGCAGAGTCTGCATGTCCTCCCTGTGGTCGCGTGGGTTTCCTCCGGGTGCTCCGGTTTTCTCCCACATCCCACAGACATGCAGTAGGTAGACTGGATACTCTAAATTGACCCTAGGTGTGTGTGCGTGTGTGTGTGTGTGCCTTCTGTGTAAGGTTGGGTGCCGTGCTGGCAACTCGACACTGTAAAACTCCACTGCCAATCATGAGCGGACAGATGATCCGATGTGGCAACCCCTAACCGGGAAAAAGCTAAAAGAAGAAGAAAAGAAGTTTTCTATACAGGTCAGGCATATTTTTGTCAACCAGAGGAGAAGTTGTGGACAGTAAATACTAATAAGTTGAAGGATTTTATCTGGGAGGGGAAGAGGGCAAGTGGGGATAAGTTGATCCTTCCAACAGAACAAGGTGGTCTAGGAATACCTGATTTTAAGGGATATTTTTGGAGCTACAAAGTTAAGACTCATACATATAACACGAGCAGAAAGCTATAAATAAGTGAAAAGGGATTATGATGAAGCAGCGGGGAATTTCAAGAAATAAGGAGAGAATGGAACTTTGGTTGAAGATCCTTAAAGATAACAACCACACAGATTATATTCATAAAGTAGCAGAACATATTCTAAGAACCAAGCTAAAACGAGAATGGATAGAGGAGATTCTGCTGATAGGAATGACTGCAATTAGAGCTACAGAGAATGGACAATACAGGGATGGAATTTAATGGAAAAAACTGGCAAAGGGCCAAAGTATTGGGCGCAAACAGAGAGGGAAACGTAACAGAATGGGATGAGGCAAAGAATAAATCTGGACTGCAGGCTACAGCTTGCCTTCCCTATCATGGGCAGATAGAGTTTAGGTAAAAAGGTAGGAAGAAGTGGATCCTAAGTGAAAGACTAGCAATGACAGAGTAGTTTTTAGTAGAATCTAGAAGAGAAACAACTGTTTGAAACAAGGGATGATTAGTATGGGATATAAAATACTGCATGATAATTACAGGAATCAGAGGAGGATAGAAAGGACTGGGAAGAGGCTGGGTAAGCAATTCACAAAGAAATAATTAGAGGATTGATGTATAGCTCCCAAATATGCAACAAAGTCTAGAAGATCTAGGATTTTTGCTTGGAAGTGCATTAGTATTTTTATATCCCAAGCAGACTACAAACAATTTTCCTCAGGTAGGGGAGGTGTAACGCAGAAGAAAGCAGTACCTGGGAGGATATGTTCTCCGTGTGTAAAGAGGTGGCAGACTTTTAAAAATCTCTACAGAGTACTCTGTCAGGAATACTGGGCAAGAAAATGAGGAACTATGGAAATTATTTTTTTGAACTGGGATACAGGATCTGACTTGACTAGACCCAGTAAGGCCTTATGTTTAATATTTGTGGCTGCAAAAAAAGTAATTAATAGAAAATGAAAAATCAAAGTCTAAATAAACTATACTTAAAATAGTTAATATTGTAATAGAGATAAAAAAAAACAGGAAGTGGGATCTTTAGAAGAGGGTAGGAGGAAATTAAATAAAAAAATGAAAATTGTGGTGCTAATACAAGCAGAAAAATGTTTTAGAGGAAGAATGAGGTTTAAGAGGAGTCAGGAAATGAACAATCTATGTACGGTTACTTTTAGTATATGGTAGAATGGTTTACTATCAAACTCTTGAAATTTTAAACAATCTGTTCAGAACCTCGAACAGTAATGCCAAATCGCAAAATATCACATAGGTGAAATGTTGAATCTGCTGAACAAATTCAACATTTTTACCGAATACTGAATGTGAGCTCCGTATAGAAGGCTTAACCACAGTGTCGGTTCAGAACACTGTACAAAAGGACTTCTCTTCCCTATATAACTGGTAACCAGCAACAAACCTACCCAAAATGCCTCCAAGACAGCAACCAAGTGCTTTGGTACACAAAGCAAACTCACTAAAACATCTCCTTTACTTCTCATGATGCCAAACAATGAACCAATTTCCACAGCAGAGAATTGCAAACATCTCGATGTTACATCAATCATTGTCATTTAAACCCCATTACAAAGGTTACTACTTAACTCAAAGCTGCATATTACATCTGTAGCTATCTTACAAAAAAAAAAGCCAAGCAGGTCCTTGCAGAAAAATGCCTTCAAATCTAGACTTGAATATGCACTCCATGTCATCTCAGTCTGTTCCACACAATACCAAGAAAATGCAAACAACCATAAATGCTGCTTGTAGATTTAATTAACCTTTCTCCACAAGTACTGTACGTCTGCATTTCCTTGGAAAAGGTCAAATATCTATCCATCACATGATCCATCCTTCATCATTATCCTGTATACATCATTATCCCTTATACTCAAAATACTTAGCAGCAGCTTCCACCTATTCCTTAGAATTAAACTGCAAATCAAATTGTTCCCTTACTGTATCCGAAGTGAAGATAAGAGTTGCTTAACATTTATTAGACCCCTATTGAAACAGCAGCTTACCCTGGAGAAAAAGCCTTTAGCAAAATTATCCCAGCCAACTGGAACTGTTTACCTTCAGAATTCCTCCACTTTCAGGGAAAAAAAAAAGTACAGTTTTGTACCTACCATAAATGTAGATGTTCGAAGATCCACATTGCTGCAGTCCTTACATATGGGTAGTCCGCTGTCCTCGGTCAGCCCGAATACCAAAGTATAAGGCTGACGTCGGTCAAGGCGCTTAAAACTGACATCAGGACGTCAGGGTACAAAAGCGCATGACCGACGTCATATCCTCAGTCTTTTCTTGCCCCAGATGTCAGAAGGCCCTAAAAAGAAAGGCCAAAACCAAAAGACAGCAAAAAACCAACCAACCACCCCTGCACTAATCCTATTTACAATATTCACAACCCAAACCACACAACCGCCTCTAACTACAGAGGGGAAGGAGGGAGGGTAAATTGGACTGCAGCAATGTGGATCTTCGAACATCTACATTTATGGTAGGTACAAAACTGTACTATGTTCTTCATCTCACATTGCTGCAGTCCTTACATATGGGTAGAATCCCAAAGCAGAGGTAAGGGAGGATGGCAAAACTATAAAGCATTAGGAGCTGCCAAAATGCCCTGTAAAATTGCAGTGGCAAAACCAGCCCTAGATTTAGAGTAAAGTGGAAGGTGGTAATGCTTAGAGAAAGTATGCACTGAACTCCAAGTAGCTGCCTCCAAAATATCTTTAGTTGCCACCCCTTAAAAAGCTGTAGAAGTGGCAGTAGCCCTAGTGGAATGAGGCCTAATCCCAGCTGGAATCTCCTTACCATGATGGGAATAACAGAAAGCAATACAAAACCCAATCCACTTAGAAATAGTTTGTTTTGAAACAGGCTTGCCCTGAGAACCCAAAGCAAATGAAACAAATAACTGATGAGACTGCCTGAACCCTTTAGTTCTGCTCAAATAATATCGCAACTGCCTGTGTATATCCAAAGTGTGCAAAATCTTTTCCCCTTTATTTTGGGGTTTGCATAAAAAGTAGGCAAATGAATAGTTTGGTTTAAAGCCACACTAGAAACCACTTTAGGCATAAAGGAAGGATTAGTACGCAAAGATACCGTATCCTTATGGAAAATTAAGAAAGGCTCAACCGCCATAAGGGCCTGTAATTCAGAAACCCTTCTCGCAGAGGTAATGGCCAACAAAAAAGCAGTCTTCCATGATAAATATTTCAACTCGGCAGTAGCTGCAGGCTCAAAAGGTTGTAGAGTGAGTTTCTCCAACACAAAATTGAGATCCCAAGCAGGAGTAGGAGCTCTACGTGGGGGTCTTATATTCTTTGCCCCTCTAAGGAATTGCTTAAACAAAGGATGAGAAAACAATGGTGGGTCACAGTCATAGTGAGCAGAAATTGCTGCAGCATGAACCTTAATAGAGGAGAAGGACAAACCTTTGTCCAGTAACTCAGTAAGATATTGAAGAGCCACACTTAAATTAGGCTTAGAAACATCAAATTCCTTTGCTGTACTCCAAAATAAAAATCTCCTCCATTTATCTGCGTACACTTTCCTTGTACTAGGCCTTCTGGCCTCCAAAATAACATTCAAAACTTGCTGTGGAAGCTGAGACCCTCCAGGGTTTAAAACAGAATATGCCAGGCTGTTAGATGTAGAGAGTGAAGTTTGACATTGAGTAAATGACTGTTCTCCTGAGACAGCAGGTGTGGAATCGAAGGCAAAGGCCATGGAGGCTCCTGTACCAGACTTCTCAGTAATGGGTACCAGTGCTGTCGAGGCCAATCTGGAGCTATTAAAATCATCTTTGGCTTGTCCTGTCTGACCTTCAGGAGTACCTTTGGGAGGAGAGGCAGAGGTGGAAAGGCATACACATGAAGATTGCTCCAATTGAATGAGAGAGCATCCACTTTCCAAGCTGTGGGATGAAACCTTTTGTGCAAAACTTTGGCAGCTGGTAGTTTAGTGGAGAAGCGAACAGATCTATGTCTGGAGTTCCCCATAACACTGTCAATTTCTGAAATACATGAGGATCCAATTTCCACTCGTGGGGATCCATAATTTGTCTGCTCAACACATCTGCTAAGGAGTTCTGTGCTCCCGGCAGAAACCTTGCCTGAAGATTTAGCTGTAAACTGAGAGCAGTCTCCCACAAAATCATTGCTTGTCTGCATAGAGGATAAGAATGCGTTCCCCCTTGCTTGTTGATGTACCACATGACAGTTGTGTTGTCTGTTAGAACCAACACCTGCCCTGGAAGAAGTAAATCCTTGAAAGCTATTAATGCAAATTGGACTACTAACATCTCCTTCAAGTTGATATGCAGATGTTGAAGTCTGGCAGGCCACGTGTCTTGTACCCACTTTCCATTTAGATGAGCTCCCCAAGCTTTGTCTGAGGCATCTGTCGTTAGAATCTGACTCGCCTCTGGCCGGGTCACAGAGAGTCCCTTGTTTAGGTGACATTCCTGAGCCCACCACAAAAATTCCTTTTGAATGCAAGGTATTATCTGAATGACAGTGTCCATATCTTGGCAGTGCTGTGTCCATACATTTTGAGATACCATTGTAGCTTCCTCATATGCAGTTTGGCATTGGGAAGTACCAGAATACAAGATGCCATGAACCCCAAGGCTTGAAGGACTGTCCTTGCAGTCAGCCTGGACTGATGAGACAATTGATGGAAGTAAAGAGAAAGATTCTTTTGTTTGTCCGGGGTCAAAAGGCCATCTGGGATGCTGTATTCAGTCTCACACCCAGAAAGCACATGTCCTGAGAGGGTACTAGACTGGACTTTATTTCGTTCACAGAATACCCCAGGCATCTTAGCACTGCTATCACATACTGTAAATGATGAAGAAGTTCGTCCTTTCCTTGGGCCAGAATCAGGCAATCGTCCAAATAAGGATAGATCTGTATTCCTCTTAGCCTGAAGAAAGCTATCACTGGAGCCAGAACCTTCGTGAACACTCTGGGCGCAGTAGATAAGCCAAAGGGCAATGCAGAGAACTGATAATGAGAAGTCCCAGCCCGAAAACGCAGATACTTTCTGCAACTGAGCCTGATAGGAACATGAAGGTAAGCCTCCTTGAGATCCAGAGTCACCATCCAGTGATCTTTGCCCAGCAGAGGTAAAAGCTGTTGTAACGTCAACATTTTGAACTTGGGAATGTCCAGATATGTGTTGAGGATAGATAAATCCAAGATTGGTCTCCACGTGTTCCCTTTCTTTGGTACTAGGAACAGGCGAGAATAAAATCCTAGGCCCACTTCTGGCAGAGGGACCGGTTGTATGGCCCTTATTTGAAGTAGCAGAGAAATTTGTTTGTGAGCCTCTAGTCTTTGCTGAGGAGGAACGTCCGGCATGCCTTTGAAAGGAGGCAAGGCATGGAAATAAAACTTGTAACCTCGGTGTATGATATCCAATACCCATTTGTCTTGGGTAATCAAATTCCAATTTTCCTTGAAGAGTGCCAACCTTCCTCCCAAAGGAGCTGCCAGGCAAGAAGGATCTGGCAGCTGAAAAGGTAGGTCATTGGGTCTGTTTACGAAAGGACTGGCCCCTGCCCTCACCCGAAGATTGTGCAGGTGAACTCCCTGTTCTAGGTCTGAAAGAACTCTGAGCTCTGCCCCTACCACGTCTAGATCTACCCCTAGACTGAGAATCATAAGAAGGATACGTCCACCCCTTAGCAGGCCAATTCCTACTAAACTTTGGAGGCTGTACTTGCAAAAAATCTTTAACAGCCTGCATGGACTTAGCCTATTTTCTTCAAGACTGACTCCACAGGTGAACCAAACAACACATCAGACTGTAAAGGAGCATCCAAAATCCTTGTCTTAACATGGTCAGATAAATTCTGATCCCTCAGCCATGCATGCCTGCGAAGAACTGAACCAGTGGCAGCCACTCTAGACGAGGCCTGTACAGCATCAAAACCACATTGTAAAGAATGCTTACCCACCTGCTCTGAAACATGCACCAGATCTTGTAATTCTTTACACTCGATGCCTTCCGCCACAGCATCCACCTTAGACTTCAATTGAGAAAGAAGATAGTTTTGATATTTCAACATATGAAACTGGCAATTCAAAGCCCTCATAGCTAGGGTAGAAGATGTATAGACTTTCTTTCCCCATCTATCCAAAGCTCTGGCCTCTTTATCTGGAGGAACCGGATTTTTTACAACCGAGGCCTTGACACCCTTAGGTCCCTGACTAACAGTTTCTGGGTCCGCCCTAGGACTCTTATAAAGATATTTATGAGCCTCAGGCACCCTGTAATACCTATCCGGTTTAACAGGAGCAGGAGGCAGAGAATCAGGATTAAGTGAAGCCTCTGCAAACACATCTTCCACAACATCCAGAACAGGAGGTATAGCCAAGGGCCTATGCTGGGGTAAAAGCAAAAATTCCCTAAGCCTTTTCCTGGAATCAGAGAAGTCCTGACCTTCCCACTTAAAATGTTCCCTCATGGAATGAAGAGTCTCTGAAAAAGAGTCGAATCATCTGCATCAGAATCAGAATAAGGAGAGTACTCCTGCAAGTCTTCAGCCGAAGACTCAGAAACATCCGAAGCCTGCTCAAAACTCCCCAACTCTGGCTCCACCCTAGGCCTCTTATCAGGAGGGGGCAAAGAACCTCTAATCAGAGTAATCAAATCTTCTGCCATTTTAAGCATGTGCTTCTTGGGCACAGACCCTGCTGCACTAGGAGTGACACCAACAGAAGCTAAACCTGGCCTGCCTCTGGGAGAAGCCTTGGAAACAGAAGGAGAGGGCCTAACCACCCTAGGAAGGGAGGGGAGAACAGTAACCTGGGAAGCCCCTTCAGCCTGACCTGCCTCCTGAGAGGCCACATCCTGCAATATCAAAGTCTCCCCCTGGGACTCCAGAGAAGCCTCCGTCGGAACCACCGGTTCCACAGACACCTCTAAAGAACCGACGTCCGGAACGGACGACTCTTCTTGCCTGGGTTTAACTGCTTTGTCTTTGCGCTTCTTAGAAGAAGCGCGCGCCGGAGAATCCGACAGCATATTATAATTGCACCGCTTCCGAAGACCAGCCTAGCACAATCTAACCTTCGCAATAGTGCGCTTATTGAACCTAGCACAAAGCGACACCCAACAACGTCATGCTCAGGCCCCAAACAAGGAATACACAAAGAATGATAATCCCTATGCGGTATCTGTTTCCCACAAGAAATACAGTTATTCACTTTTTCTGACATCCGGTAAAACACTGAGGCAAGAAAAAAACAAAATATTCCCCAACGGGGTACTTAGCCAACTTTGATTCGGTCTGAAACTCCGAACTCGAAAAATTTCAGAACGCCGAACGGCACTTGCAACGCTGCTTCTGCATCAGACCATGCGGCAAAAAAGACTGAGGATATGACGTCGGTCATGCGCTTTTGTACCCTGACGTCCTGATGTCAGTTTTAAGCGCCTTGACTGACGTCAGCCTTATACTTTGGTATTCGGGCCGACCGAGGACAGCGGACTACCCATATGTAAGGACTGCAGCAATGTGAGATGAAGAACATCTTACAAATAAATGAAAAACATGCATGTGCACCTGTTTACAGACAAAGACCAAGTTCTATTTCACTTTTAACTGCTTGACTTTCCTACCTAATGTAACCCACCATTCCTTGCAATAACTTTACCATTAAATCACCTTCCCCATACACAAACACTGGGGAATGCTTCCTTTTGTAAATATGAAAATTTACACATCAGATTTCTGATGTTGCATTCATGCATGCTATAAATTGCCAACACAGTTTGGAAGAATGTTGCAACTTTTGTGTAATAAATCTCAATAATATGCATACCAATTGACATTTGTATAACAAAGCTTGTGTTGATATTTGCTATTCTCTGTAAGCAAATGTTTGTCATTTCCCAGATGTCAGCTCTAGCTGCAATTGAACATTTGCAAATTAAGCTTATTATCTGTAACTGTGCTTTGGCATCAGAGTTGTGGCAAGAACAGTCTACACACCAAGTGAAAAAGTGGAATTAAGCAAAAACAGTAACATTTGTTCATTTTAAGTTGGATCTCCAAAAGGGCTAGCCAAGGATTATCAGGGATGCCAAGAAAGAGAATAGGGTCCCTGATAAATACAAATACTCTTCCCACTGTTGCAAAGTGGGACTGAAGGCTTAATAGGCACTGAAACTAACTATAAAGGCAGTGATGCTATTGCAGTGAAACAATGACAACAGTTATACAGATATGGATGTGCTCAAGTGTTTGAAAGGCCACACTGAAAATGAATTTTAGACTGGGGGCCCATTGCACTACAGAAGTCAACATAAGTTTTGAAGGTATAGCATGCAATGGATCACTCATAAATGGTGTTTGCATGTTAACAAGAACTTGTACCATCACTTACTTGATATGCTTGACACAGTTTGAACCAGTTCTTTCTGCTACAAACTCCACTGTCCTACGTAGTGAAGGGGGCTGATTATGAAAGAAAGCTTGCTCTAGCTCCACCTATTGAAAAACATATGAAATCCATTACTTCTCAGAATTTTACAAAGACTGCAGCACCCTTGCTAGCACAAACAAATATAAGGGTTTTATCTTTAAGAGTCCTGGCTGTTCTCAGCAATGATCATGCACTATGAGAATAAAGCTGTTATATCAACTTTGTTTAAACACCTGTACTAATTCCTCTTTATGTGTGATACAGAGAACAAGGAAGGTCATATTGCATACTTCTTGATAAATATAATTTGTACAGACTATAAATAGTAGCATTAAAGCTAGCACTTGGTCAGGGGACCCACAAACATGACATAATATTTTCTTTTGAGGATTTCCCCCACAACCATCTTTCCAGAATGCGGAGGAGCAGACAGGAAAAGTTTCAGATCCATGTATACTTATGACGGCTGTGAAAACATTTATTTAGTTTTTATTTGACATTTGTTTACCAGGAAAGTCCAACTGGGATACTATATTTTCGGCATACACCCGGGGAGAAAAGCTCCACATTGACATAATATGGTTACAGTTAAAAACAGTTACTATAAAGCCTAATACACAAGAATGACATATTAACCAACTAAAAGTTTGCCTCAGTTCATACAGTATGAACCTATACATACATAGTGCTAACTATCTGGACAGCTATAACAAGCTGAAAATGAACATTGTCAACAGATAATGTATTCACAAGTTGCAGTTCATAGAGATGACATTAAATACACTCAGTACACTAAAACAGGGATGACTAGAAAATATAATCTAGGCAAAATATATTTGTTTTGCCTTAGAAATAGACTTTACTAATCCCTTCTCTCAGAACGTAGTCAAAGTATGCTGTTGGTGGAGGAGGGAGAGACCAGTTCTGCTTGGGGTAGTGCAGGAGAAGAGCCAAGTTTTATTTTAGTAGTCTTTTTAGTAGTAGTTTGAAGCAGAAGAGGTTAAAGGTAAATCTACTTCGCAGGGGGATAGAATTCCATTTTTTACTGACAGAGTATGAGTAGAGACTTTGGCCATTGGATTTGTGGGGTTTATATATGCTGAGATGATGATGTTCTTTAGACCGAAGTAGTCTATCAGGGTGACAGTAACAGAGAATAGGAGTAAAAGTAGGGCATTCATTAGCTTTGTGAATAATGTGTGTGGTGATAAGCTGTATGTAATCTAAATGGGGAGGCAGTTCGAGCCATTTCAAAGCCTTAAGGGCAACACAGTGGTAGTCTGCAGTATTGTTTGTTGGTGGCAAATTTTGTAACCTTATTATAGCATGCCCCCAGCCTATTTTTAACTGTATCCTGAAAACTGGTTAGGATGGTCCCACCATATGAGAGAGAGAGAATGGAGAAGGTAGGTAGTGGCAAAAGTGGTTTTACTGGTGTTGCTAAGGCAGTTTTTATGCCTTTAGAGCACTCCTAATTTTGGCAAGTCTTTTTTTTGTTAATTTGAACATGCATGTCAAAACATTTTAGGAAACATCCATAAGGTAGGGCAATACACTCGCATTTTCAATGAAAAGGGGGAATATCCTCATTGTATACTAACGGCTGTAAAGTCTAGAATCTGTATGCTACTACTCTGTAATGTCTCTTTTGTAATTTTTTCTTTTCTGTAAACGTATGGAGTTTTTCTCCCCAGGACTCCGCTGAAAATGGACACTTGCCCAGTCGGACTATCCTGGCAAACAAATGTTAAATAAATAAAATAATAAATAATTTCTCAGAATCACAATCAAGGTCTTTTTCCTAAACCAGCCATCAAATACTTCTTTATGCATTCATGCTGGTGAAGTTGAAATTGAGGACTTGAAAGCTTCTGTTTTCTATTAAGCAAGCTGATGAATGCAACTCCTTAAAGGACCACTACAGGCAAATGATAAAAAAACATATATTTTTTTATCTAGTCATGGTTTTATGCACCTCCCAAAGCTGCTTTAATCCAAAAAATATTCATTCTTATTTTTATATTTTTTGTTCTTCTGTCTGCCCTCATGGGGGCAGACATCCCCATGAGACTATTTTCACATAATAGGCTAAATCTGTCCCAAAATGCAGTCTGACAGGTCAGATTGTGAGAACAATTTGCCCTACCTTTTGTTGTCAGATCAGGCTTCCATTCACTTTGAATGGAAAACCTGAAAAATATTCCCATGTTTAACAGTCAGTAGATTAAGTGTCATTGACTGTCCTGCACTGAGTTTTACAAATGTTGTTCATACTGATGCACTACACATTTTCTGAAAGAAGCTTGGAAAAGTGTCACCTAATTACAGAGATAAAAAACACTTTTTACAAAGAGCAATTTTGTTACTGTCAGTTCCTGACCAAGTTACTCCTCCCATCTCCACTCCTTCTATGAGTCAGAGTCTCAGATTTCCAGCTAGGCTAGGTTCAGCTAATTAGCAACCCTGCATAACAATAGACTTCAAACAAATGTCAGCCTGGTGTGCCACTAAAACTGTTCCCTAATGACCATTTACTCCTTACTGTTGACTTACACATATCCAGGCTAAGTGGGAGAAAAAAAAAGCACTAATGTGAATTCCACTTTTTGTGTACTATATCAATTTTCTCAACTGAACATAGTGATAAATCTGCATTGAGTCTGTGTAGTGTTTACTGGATGTCCACATACTTATTTTTGCATGTTTAGTGTAATATAACATAAAATTAACCATACTGCCAAACTTTACTTAACTGAATTTTTTTTCCTTAACAGTAGCCTTCCTAGGCTCTTATGTCAGCCACTAGTTTCTATTACAATAGCTTCACCCATGTTTTTTTTATTTTTTTTGTTCCGGCATATCTCTTAATCTTTTAGCAACACAGTCAACTTGTTGAGAAAGCTTAAAGTATAAAGTTTTTCTAAGTAGCAGTACTACTTTTGCATGGTTAGTGTAATATAACATAAAATTAACCTGACTGCCAAACTTTACTTAACAACTGAATTTTTTTTTTCCTTAACAGTAGCCTTCCTAGGCTCTTATGTCAGCCACTAGTTTCTATTGCAATAGCTTCACCCATGTTTTTTTTATTTTTTTTGTTCCGGCATATCTCTTAATCTTTTAGCAACACAGTCAACTTGTTGATAAAGCTTCAAAGTATAAAGTTTTTCTAATTATCAATACTACTCTTTTGGTTCAAATCACAGAGTGCATGAAGTGACATTAAAGTACTGTCTGGTGTCCATTACTACATTAAAACCAATGCCAGGGAGACAGTACAGTTGTGGGAAAGTATACTTATCCATACATAGGTTAGAAACTTAACATGAATTAATATGTTCAAGTACAGTTACTGTTGCAGTCCTCACTTTTGGGATATATTGTATGCATGTATCCATTCTTGTCAGCTATACTCCCAAAGCTATATCCCCCCAGGGGTTTGGTTGAGAACCACCCACCAGGATATTATGATGTTGGTGGTTTAAGAGGTGTGCTGGCCAATGCCATTTTCTGATCTTTCCTGTCATAGCAACAGCCAGTTAAGAGACCTTGGCACCTAAGCTCCAATGGACAAGATGGAGAACCCCTGTGTGCTCTAGGACCATCCAGAAGACTTCACTCTCTCTCTCCAGGTAGTACCAACAGATATGAGAGGAAAGGATGCTTGGTACAGTGAGAAGGAAGCTGCAGAAAAGAACTAGTGAGCCATCCATAGAACAAAGGATAATTGGTAAGACTAAGGGGATGAAAGAAGGTATCAGGACCACAACAGTTACTTTATTTAAACATCTACATTTATTGTAACTGCCCAACACTATCATACTAAGTTCATCACAAAATATACTGTTGCACTCCTCATTTTTTGAGAAGATTCCCAAAGCAAAGAGAATACCGGAGGTGGGTACAACAAAATATGAAACAAGTCCTTGAAGAAAAGCAGAGGTAATCCTGCCCTGGCTCTTGAAGCTGCCACTAAATTGTAGTGCTTAGAGAACCTGTGAACAGAAGTCCAGGCTGCAGCTTCAAGAATGACATGTAAGGCAACACTCCTAAGGAAGACTGCAGTAGCTCTAGTGAAGTGGGCTCTTCCACATCCTGGAATTACTTTGAAAAGGGGGTGCTGATGTGTATGGGTTTATTTGTGTTAGTAATGAAAGCAATAAATACAAACATGTGTGGGTGAAACGACAGTAGCAAGATGAGAAATGCAAAGAAGATATCATTCCTGCATAAATTTAATACAAAGTTGTTTTAGTTATTTTAACAAAAAATATGGTATAGATGAGGGAAACTGTGACACGGGCAGACAGAGGTTAAGTGAAGATGGATTAAGGTAAAATGAATCAAAAAGCAAAGGATTTGGTGAAATAAAATAAAATGAAAATTTATTTTACTAGAAACTAAACAAATGCATTAGGAATCAGGTTTGGTGAAAGCACAAAAATAAAACAATGGAAAAAAATTTTAGATGGAATAAAGAATCTAGTTGGTGGAAAGCATTCTATTTCACCTTTAAAAAGATATTTTGTTAAATGCATACAATACATATATAATGTATATATATATATATATATATATATATATATATTCCAAAATCAGTAGAGACCCAGCAAATGTAGATAAAAAATCCCAAGAAGAAGGTAGCAACAACAGGAACAAAATAACACCAATAGTCGTTGAAATAATCACAAAATCAATTTAATACACACCAAAAACGTAAGTGCTTTCACGGAACAGGGTCCGCTTCCTCAGATGTTAACATTACTGAACAAACATCTCACATATATACAGCACTAAGTCATTGGGCTCATCAATCAATTAAAATCACCATAGTAACTAAACACATTAAAATAGGGTGTGCCTATAAACTCCTAAAACACAACACTAAGAGCTGTTTAAAACCAAGCCTTAAAATGAAATACTACATTATCAAAAGTGTAGAATAATAAAATACATAGTTGTAGAAAATAACAAAGCAGCACATGATACATGATGTATATATGTGAGATGTTTGTTCAGTAATGTTAACGTCTCAGGAAGCGGACCCTGTTCCGTGAAAGCGCTTATGTTTTTGGTGTGTATTAAATTGATTTCGGGATTATTTCGACGACTATTGGTGTTATTTTGTTCCTGTTGTTGCTACCTTCTTCTTTATATATACATATATACATACACACACAAATATATATATATATATATATATATATATATATATATATATATATACATACACACACAAAGTTATAGGGAAAGTTGGGTATATACTAGGAGTATAGATATTTTTACTACAAAAATGGAAAGAGAATGGTTAGATACGTTTTCAGTGTTACTGGGGATCAAGATTAAATCCAATTAGATAGTGAACTGTATATAATATGAAAGGAGGAGGAGGAGTCGGTTTGAATAAAAAAAAAATCAACTGCATATAGGACACACACATATATATATATATATGTATATATGTATATATATATATATATATATATATATATATATATATATATATATGTATTTATGTGTGTGTTTACATCTTGGGATAGGAGAACGGTAACTCTGCAGTTGGAGAAAATTTTTTGGAATGATTCACCTGAATGGACAATTTGATTACATTTTGGGAGCTGTGAACCTCTATTCAGTATTTGACTGGATGATGGGATTTGAAACTTGTATATGTATTGTGGATTAGTTTGCTTTTTGATAGATCTGAAGAAGAGTAGGAATACCTGAAAGTGCTGTTTGTTTTTACTGGTGATAAATTGGAGTTTTTAACTGAGTATTAAAATGTTTTTATGCACGAATCCGTGGTGACCGCACTGTTGTTTTAACATTTTTATACTGTTTATTTTGTTATGGTGCGATTCTTCAGTAGCTGCGCTCTGTGTTCTTGGACTTGCATATAAATTTTATTTATATATATATATATATATACATATATATATATATATATATATATATACACACACACACACACATATATATATATATATATATATATATATATATATATATACACACACACATTATATACACACACACATATATATATATATATATATATGTGTGTGTGTGTGTGTGTGTGTGTGTGTGTGTGTGTGTGTGTATATACGCAAATATAAAGGATTGTAGCTTGACAAGGAAAATACCGTATGTGAAATATGGGAAAATGAAAAAAATGAAAAAGGAAGAAAAGTAGTACAACAGAGGAGATTAAGGAAAAACGAATATGATAAGATGAATTTATGGAAAATTAAGACTGAAGTTAAAAAAGAAAAATGAACAGTGTAACAATGGAGAAATATTTAGTCCTTTCAGGGAAAGATCATTAAGGATGAGAATGAGATTAAAAAGTAATAAAGAATACAGAAGAGAAAATTTTGAAGACTTATGAGGCAGGAGATTTTTTGTGGAGCTTACTGTTAGATAAGTTGCCTGTAAAAGGTAGTATGAAATATAAAGTAGCGTAGGAGAAAAAAATGCACAGACTATAATGAAGTAATGACAGAAAAATTTTTTGGCTTGTGGAAAGAATGAAGATTTCTAGAAAAAAACTCCAAATAAGTGCTGAGATTTTTGAAATATAAAAAAGAAAATATTGAGAGGGAAATATGAAAAACAAACTGAATAGGACAAATGGGATGGAATATGGATGGTAATAGTATAGGTGCTCTGGAAAATAAGTGATGAACTGCTGCATAATAAATGTAACGATGATGATGTTTTGGTTGAAATAAAAAGATGGTTATGGAGAAAAGAATGGGAGAGAATAAAAGACAGTTTGTGAAACTGAAGACAAAATATTCTAATGTAAATAGTGTATACAGTGTAGAAATGTAAGTAAAATGAAAAGGGTGTGATGTATTAAGATGTATACATAAACCAACTCCCACTCTTTTTCATTAAGTGGCATGGGATCTTTTACATCCATCGGAGCTTCTACCAACTCAGGCAAGATGGGACCTCGGTTTAAGATCTCATCAGAAGGATGGCACACACAGGAAGTACAGCAGCCCATAATGCAGAACCACAGCGTCAGCTATTTGAAAACATCAGATTACCAATAAAATGTCAAAGTAGCATAAATAAATTGCACCCTGAGGACCTGGGTTAAGGACAGTTCTACTGTTTTTGTAGGTGCTTTCCGCCCCCATGCCTGCTAATTATCAAGCTTCCGCTATTCAGGCTTTGCCTATTCATCTTCCTTGTACTAGAGAAGTGCTACAGTACAGTAATGGGGCAACAGCCATCTGAAGGTGTCATCACACAGGCAGTCATAAGGGTTGCTTTTGCCCTTATCTCCATCCTGGCTATCAGAGCATTCTGTAAAACTTAAACCCACTACCTGGGTAGGGGGAACCAGTTGCCCACATCAACAAGAGGACGCACAACACCATTCCACTTTGAGTGCACACTATCATACACTTATTAATGAAGGCTACCACCAAATGGTGGCTTGGTGAGACCAAGTGCTTGCGCACCGCAATGCAACCAAACTGCTAACTGAAATTATGTTGCCTTGGCTATAGTTGGAGCTTTATCACCTACATAACCAGAGACGGCTGGCTTCATCATCTAGTGCTCCAGAGTCACATCCAAACCTATAGTGAACCCATGAACTGCTGTCATCCACAGAGTTATCTGGCTTTTCTTCTGTATCTCTTGCGAACATACACACCCACCGACACCACCTATGGACAGTTTAAAGTCACCAATCCATCTACTCCACTATCTTTGGGATTTACCTATCTATTAGCATTTGTTTCCTAAGGTTGTTCATCTGGGCTTAAACTGCCCCTTTCCAGTGGGGGCTAGAGGAGAAAAGCTCAAAGTATAATGCATATAACAAAAGGTATTAAAAGTAGATTAAGAAAAATTACGAAGACTTTCTTGAGAAGGAAAGGTAATAGAATGGGAAGAGGTCAAGGAGACATTTGGATTGCAGGATAGTGATTACCTTCCTCATCAGGGATTGATATCAGAGTATAGACAAAGAGAAAGGGATAGGGGAATCCTAAATGAAAGACCTGCACTGACTGAGTTTTTAACTGAATCTAGAACAGAAACTGTTGTGAAAAAGGGATAATTAGTAGCACATATAAAATATTGCATAACTATAGGAATCAATCAGAGGAGGTCAGAAAAGACTGAGAAGAGCAATTAGATATACAATTCACAAAGAAACAACGGAAGGACATCCGTATGGTTCCCAAATAAGCAACAGAATCTAAAAGATTTAGGATTTTTGTCTGGAAGCGTTTGCATAGATATTTTTGTACCCACAGCAGACTCTAAAGAATTTTTTTCTCAGCTAGATGGCAAATGTTGGAGATGTGATGGGACAGAGAGAGAGAGAAAAAAATGTTTTGGGAATGTAATGAGTTGGCAACTTTAAAGCTTCCTTACAGAGTACTCTGTCAGGAATACTAGGTGAAGAAATGAGTGCAACTAAGAGAATGATTTTTTTGAGCTGGGATAAAGGATCTGAATTGCCTATTCATAGCAAAGCCTTAACTTTAATTCTGGGGCTGTCAACAAAGCAATTACTGGAAAATGGAAATCAAAATCCAGAGAGATAAAAGAACAGCAATCGGGTCTTTAGAAAAGGGTAGGAGTAAACTACATAGAAAAAATGGAAATTACTGGGGCAATACATGCAGAAAAATGTTTTGGAAAAAGAATGACGTTTAAGAGAAGGGAGGAATTAAATAGCTTATGCAATGTGGCTTAGCCTCTATGATATATAACAGCAGATGTGAATTAATGTTTGTAAATGTGAAGATGTTAAGATAGTTTGATTACTTTTACATCAATGTAAGTTTGCCTATTTCATAAGGGATAACTCATTGAATGTTTATAGGTCCCATAGGTGTTTACTAGGCTAACAACCACAAGGGCTTTTTTAAGCCTAGCCATGCATCACAAATTTCTGACAAGTTCTGATACCCTTGATAAGTGTAAGCATGGGCCTGGGAGAGGAACCATTTACAGGTTACCTGTGTCCATTACAAAATAGGTGCCACAACAGGGATGAATTTCAGGTTTCACATCCAATTGGCCAAGTTGCACTTGAACTGGATTAGGGAGGAACTCTGTTTCACATGGATGGGGAGCCTGTTCTATAGACGGAGTAATCTGTGAGATACATAACCGTCTCTCCAGCAAGTCCTATTTATATCACAGGCAAGGTTTAAGTCTTTAGAATAGGTAACTCTGGTGCTGTTTGTTTTGTGGATATGCAGAAGGTCCATCAGAGTGGGATCGGACAAGCCCTGTATGCCAGGCATAGATCTCCCCTCAAAAGCCTATAGGAGACAGGATACAGGGATAGGGCTTTGAGGCGGTCTGCATAGGACATATTACTTGCATCCTGTATTCTTTTAGAAAGGAACCTCTGTGGACATTCTAATGGTTGGAAATGCCTGGTTAGGTACATACCAAAGGGGGCACTGTACTTAATGATAAGTCTGATGAATGTCAAATACAGTGGCACAAAGTCTTCCTTGGACTTAGATGCAATAACTTTGTTTATAAGTTGTGCAACATAGAATGGATTTCCTTACCACTGTAGACATGTGGAAGGTCAAAGGCTAGATTACTATGTATGTGTGCTCCTAAGTCCCTGAACATTGGGTCAACTCTAACGGATGTGTTGTCAATATGATAGTTACCAGGGATGGAAGACTTCCCAAAGGATACTATTATGCATTTCTTGGCATTTAGTTTTAGTTCATGGCTCTGACACTAGTTGTCTGTCTGTGTCAGCCCCTCCTGGAGAACATTTGTGTCAATGTGAAATTCAATGACAGCTCCTAATTTGCAATCATCTACAAATTTAGTCAGCCAGACACCTCTGACATTGGCCTTGACTTCTAAGAAGCAAATGCCAAAAAGGAGTGGTCCAAGGACAGATCCCTGAGGCACTCCACTTGTGACTGGCCTCTTTGTAGAGATGGACTCCCCAATTCTAACTTCCTGGGTCCTTTGAGCCAGTTGGCTATCCACCGGGTGGCAAACAGGTTTGTACCTAACCTCTTGAGTTTGTCAACAATGCCCGAGTGGTGTATTGTGTCAAATGCCTTGCCCAGGTCAAGGTAGAAAGTATGAATGATTTTGCCCTCATCCATTGCTTTGGTGACCTTCTCAAAGAAGTCCACCAGGTTGAGTAGGCATGATCTACCCTTGACGAAACCAAACTGGGTTAGGTCCAGTGTCTGGAGGTTTACTATATCTCTGTTGATCATCCCCATGACAATTCTTTCCATGGCTTTACATATAAGACTAATGAGACTTGCGGGTTTGTAGTATCCAGGGTGTGTAGATAGCCCACCTTTGTGCAGAAGGATGATTGTTGCCTTTCTCTATTCATGAGGCACGAAGCCTGTTTGGAGGCTACAGTAAAATAGTAATTACAGAGGCCCTGACAGGTCATGTTACATGCTATTTAGAAGGCATCCTGGGATATTATCTGGCCCATTGATTTATTCATCTATTTGACATTTGTTAACTGGGTTGGTCCAACTGAGCCAGTGGCCCATTTTCAGTGGAGACCCGAGGAAAAAAGCTTCAATACAGAGAAGTACAGCATGATAAGCATATTTGTAAGTACAGCACAAATCTTAGAGATCTTATGCACTGCATAAAGCAAATAGAAAATATAGTACATAAAGCAAACAGAAAATCAATACAGCTATAATACAAGTACAGAGAAGACATTTAAAGTAGCAATGAAGTATATACATCTTTACATGTGATGTAGTTAAGTATTTGGGTCTAAAAAGTAGTAAAACTATGTGTTAAGAAGGAAGAATATGAAATGGTGGAGTGAGGTGACCGTGTAATGAAAAAGTAGTTGATGCAGTGTTCTTGGTCTTGGAGCATTAAGGACCCATTCCCTAGTGATAGTAAGGGGAGTTATATTTGATACTTCCTGAGGGAGGAAACAGGAGTAAAGTTGGAGCTGAATTTATCAGCCAGGAGATTTGCTATATCTTCTGGCTGAGCAGAGGTTGCATTATTTACAATCAGCTTTGCACACAATTGTGTATTGCCTTTGAGGTTGCAGACATAGCTAAAGAATGCTTTGTGGCTGTCCTTTGCTTGGGAGGCCAAACATGCCTCAAATTTGGCTTTGGTAGACTATTTGTGCTCTGAGTTGTTTAGTTTGATGAGAGTGCTTTTATCCTGCTGGGTGCTGCACCTCCTAATTTTTGCTATGATTTTCTTCCTTCTGTTATATAGCCAAATGATTTTGTGATTCCACCAGGGTGGCTTGTTTTTTGAGTTAGTTTTGTACTTCTTCCTGGAAGGTACAGCTGCCTCTATGCAGCTTTTAACATGCTTGTAAGTGTTTCTGTGTCAGTTCTGCATAGGCAGAACTGTTCTCAGGGTTTATGGGGACTTGAAATTTTGCCAGGTTCTCACTTAATAGCAGGAGGTTATAGCCTTAGAATAATTCCTGAATATTCCAGGTTTAGCTGGGGTTCCAGGTTTTATTTTTACTTCAAAGGAGAACATTTTGTGGTCTGACCTTACCAGTGAAGGCATTACAGTAGGGGGTGTGCAGCAGTCTCCCATATTAGTGAGGACCAGATCCAGTATGGTTGCACACCTGGTTGGTGTACTGACTATATGGTTCAGGGAGTTTGTGTTTACAAAATACAGGAATCTCTGTGCATGCACTGCTGGTGTCGTATAGGATTCCCAGTTAATAGTGGAGTAATTAAAGTCAACCATGAATACGGTATTGGGTTGGATGGTTACTGTTTCCAATAAGTTTAAATACATGGTATGAGTTTTTCCTGGGTCATAGAGGGGGACCTATAGCTTGCAAGGAAGGAGTTTTAAAAAAAAATTACAATGACTTAAGCAATTTAGCAGATTGAATGCAAACAGAACACATGCTGAAGTATAAACAGAATTTTAATAGAGACAATAGCACATATATGAAAGTTACGTACCCACCATAACTATGCAGCATCTGTGTTGTCCATTTTCATTTTTCCTCAACAAATGGGTATCTGATCCAACTCAGTCGCTTTTCTTCCAGACTCTGGATCAGACTCTCGAGCTCCTCCCTTACCCATAATGCCTTTTACTACTGTATTACCTCAGACCGGGTTTGCTGTCACTAAAAACTACTCAAGCATATAAGTTATAACAAGACAAGGAACAGCACAGGGTCTCAAACAGGAACAGTGATTCCAAATAAAAAAACTATCAGGTCACGCCCAAAGAAAAAGAGGGAGGGGTTGGAGGGTGGGTAGTTGAGGAAGAATGAAAATGGGCAACACAGATGCATAGTTATGATGAGTACATAACTTTTATATCTGACATTGTCATTTTTCATTCATTCCACAATGAACGAGACAGAATCCCCAGATACGATAACCCTGGGTGGCCATCATGGGAGGATATTCCAGAGTACTGCAGAACCAAAAGCAACCCTGTTTCTGGGGATGATGTCCACCTTGTAATAAGCGATAAAATTTATGGCTGCAGCATCAATCAATGGAAGCTCTGTCACAGAATGCAGCAAATGTGGCCACTGATCAAGTAGAATAAGCTTTTGGATGTCTTGTCAAAGGTAAACCTTTCAAAGAGTAACCATAAGAAACAATCGGATATCCATTTATTTAGCTAGGATATCTTTAGATACTGGTTCTCCCAATTTTTGTTGGGCAAAGGAAACAGAGTTGGCCAGTTTTCCAAAAATTCTTCATTCTATGGAGCTAAAAATGAAGCTGCATATGTACCTCCAAAGGGTGAAGCACATACTCCTTATTGGAAAGTTTTGGGAACATGGTTTACGTTCGCTTCAGAAGCCATTTTTGTAGGAAAAATTGATTGGTACATTAACTATGTTTATGGAAAATCATATAAGGTGGTTTTTAAGAGCGCTTGGAGTTCAGAAACTTGCCAAGCAGACATAATAGCCACAAGTGAGGTTGCTTTCCACAAAAGAAATTTGAGGTCAGACTTAGCTGAAGGCTCAAAGGAGGGGGCTGAACCAAGTTTTGTAACACAACAGAGATCCTGAACCAAGCTTTGTAACATGACTGAGATCTTATGGTGGAGTAGGATCTTTAATCGGAGGTCTAAGCAGAAAGGTGCCTTTAAGGAATGCTTTATGTAGTCTGGATTAAGCTAGAGAAGCATAATCTCCGGTGTGATAATTAGAGATGGCTGCTATCTGGGCTTTGATGGTGGAAAAACTAGCACCTCATTGAAAAATCGTGGCCAAGAAATCCAGAACAGCAGGAATGAGAGCAATAAAGGGATCCAATTGTCTCTGTTGCACCCAGATAGAGAATTATTTTCCATTTACTCATGAATATTTTCCTGGTCATAGGTTTATGGGAAGATATTTGGCAAATTGGAGAAGAAAGCCTGGACTATCTACCCATCATTGGAATTGGGGAAACCATGTGGTCAATTTGAGGCGTGAAATTTCTGGATGAGTCACCTCTGACGGTTGAGATACCAGATCTGGACTAGGGTCCAGTGTCCAAGGAGGACATAGAAAGTGACACCATATGCAGGGAAACCAAACTTGTCAAGTCCAGAAAGGGGCAATGAGGATAACCTTGCTCTTCAACCAGAGTGCTTTCTGAAGAAATTTGGGGATTAGAGGTAGAGGAAGGTAAGTGTACAAGAGACCGGAGGGCCAAATGTGGACAAGAGTATCACTCACAGACTACCCAGAGGGGGAATTAGGGTGAAAAACCTTCTGTATTTGTTTAGGGGAAAAGCAAACAGACTGCAGAAGACCCTTTCTACCACTGTATGACAGAGAGACCACTTGTGAGGCATCAGAATAGTTTTGCTGAGCTTGTCTAATAGAACGCTGGATTTCTCCAATATGTGGGTTGCTATTAGAAAGCAGCTAGAAGAGATCAGCCACTGCCAAAAATGTCACTGCTTCTCTGCAAAGGGGGTAGGACCTGGCTTTCCTGTTTGTTGATGTATCACATTACTAACATATTGTCCATCTGAACAGCAGTTGTCCCTACAGGAAGAGAGTTCTGAAAGGCCTGCAACACTAAAGGGACTGCTCTCATCTCCAAGACATTTATATGTAGATGGGTCTCTTCTGGGAATCACAAGCCTTTAACAGTTTGTTCCAAGAAATGCCCCCCACCCACCCCAATTGGGAGGCATCTGTGGTCAGCATGGCCTTCTAGGGAGAAAGGATAAACGTATGCCCCCCAAAAACATTACTTAACTGGATCCACCAAAGTAGGGAGTCCCTGCAAACCCGAGAAAGCTTTATAGGATGATTCAATGGTTGTCAAAGAATCAACCATTGTACTGCCATAGTCCACTGGAGAATTTGCATGTGGAGGCAAGCAGGGGGTAGTAGAGTAATCGATGAAGCCACAGAACCTAAAGACTGAAGTATCAATTTTGCCAGAGAAGGATATGATATGATCTGACTGACATGTCGTCTTAACATATTAATTCTGTTTTGTGGTAACAAGGCCAACTGATTGATAGTGTCCAGGCGAGCTCCTATAAAGTCCAAAACTTGAAATGGCTGAAGATGAGACTTGGGGAGATTGTGATCCCCAAAGAATGACACAGAAAGATTAAGTAACCCCTGGTTTCCTTGAGTAGATGACTGGTTGGAGCAGTAAGGAGCTTGTCGTCCAAATAAGGAAACACTCAGAATCTGTGCAGTTGGAGATGAACTGCTATCAATGCCAAACACTTTGTGAACACCTTGGGGGTTGTGGTGACAGCAAAGGGCAGGGCTCCATCTGAATTGGTAATGACTGGCCCCAGCTGAAAGAGCAAGTATGTCCGGAAATGTCTGCTCATTCTAATGTGATAGTATGCATCCTGGAGGTCAATGGAGCACATCCAGTCACCCTTCCACAGATCAGGGAGAACAGAATTAAGCGTGACCATCTGGAATTTGGAGTTCTTTAAAAACTGATTCAGATGACAGAGATCCAGAATAGGTCTCTGGTCCCCGGTTTTCTTTGGCAATAAAAAGAACTTTGAGTAAACAATGGATCCTCTTTGGTGTGGTGGGACCTCTTGGATGACTTTTGTTCAGCAGTTTTTGTATTTCTAGGGCAGCTAACTCCCACTGATTGGGTGGTGCATCTGAGAGATGTTTTTGTTGGACTGGTGGAGTTTGCAAAAAGGGAATGAAATAACCTCTGGATAGAGGGTTGACTGTGGTCAGGGATACAAATAATAGGCAAGAGGGGCTGGAATTTATTGGAGAAAACTGGCAAAGGAACCAAGGTATTGGGAGTATACAACAAAAAAGGGATAGGTGATAGAATGGGAAGAGGCCAATAATTTATTTGGACTGCAGGTTAGAGATTGCCTTCCCTATCAAGGATTGATATCAGATTACAGGCAAAGAGAAATAAATAGGGAACTCTTGAATGAAAGACCAGCACTGGTAGAATTTTTAATAGAATCTAGAACAGAAGCTGTTGTTAAAGAAATAATTAGTAAAGCATATAAAATACTGCATGATAATTATAATAATCAATCAAAGGAGCTTAGAAAGGATTGGGAAGAGAGATTGGATAAGCAATTCACCAAGAGACAATGGGGGGATATATGTATAGCTCCCAAATATGC